>NC_057812.1:602024813-602039089 GCF_018294505.1 Triticum aestivum
GCTTTAAAAATAACCCTAAAAGTGCTTCTAAAAATACTCCAGAATTTGTGGAGTGTTTTTTTTAAATCGTTTATTTATTTATTTTTGCCCAGACATCCATAAATGTAATTTCATCACGAAATTTACACGCGAGATCTTTTTCTCTCTAGTTTTTATGATTTTACTGTCTGACGAGGGTGTGCAATATGAGCGCGAGTATAGAAGCTCCACGTCCTGCCCACCTAGCCATTCTACTCATGATGGCCAGTTTGTCTACAGTGTTACTACTCGTTTCTCAAACACAACCACAAAGTCACAAGTGTACGTAGTTTTGGCGTGGAAGCCACTTCAAATTTTCTTGCCTCGCTCCCGTTCTTTACTACTACAGAATTAATCGCCGGATCTTTTCACGTCGTCACATCACGGCGGTGATGGGGAGAGAGACAGCCAGCCAGACGAGGGAATTGCATAATCCACCACTTATTGGGGCTAGTGTTGCACAGAACACCTACTATACGGGTTTGTTGCAGAAAACACCACATATTGGTGTAATACATTGCAACTAGATCTAATCTAGTGTTTGGATACATTGACATAATTTTATACAGATGGGTCCCACTTGTAAGTGCACATGTGACAATAAAAACCAGTCACATCAGCCAACATATTAGATCACCATTATCTTCCAAACTTGTGGTCCAATTGAGCCAAACTTTCTCAAATTAGTATTGAATACATGTAATATTTACTGGAATTGTTTCTCATTTTTCTGAAAAATGTCAAAAATTGAACCAAAAAATTGTACGGGCTAACCAAAACTTTCATTATCTTCAACCCATTGATCCAAATGGGGTAAAACTTTCCCAGAATGGTACTGTAGACATGTGAAATTCACTGGAATTTTTCATATTTTCTGAAATTGTTAAAATTTGAACCAAAATTTAAATGAAACAAGTTCGGCATGTGATCACTAGCACCAAAAACATGGTAGATATTGTTGCCATTAGATTTTAGCATCCAAGTATTTGCTATATGGCCACTACAGCAAACTAGTTGTCATGTGGCCAATACAACCATCACAAAATAATATGACTAGTCTTGCATACTTGGTCTGGAGGAGGCGCTCCAGCTCTCTGTGGCCGGCAATTGCATCTACCCGCCACTGCCGCCGCCATCGCTACCAGCACCACATACACCCACGCCGGCACCGCTCACAGTCACCGAGACATACGCAGTGGCAGGGCATCATGCGGGAGGGTCGACACACCACTGGTGTGGCTTGGTGCATCGGAGGAGGAGGCGGCCTACCTTGAGCAGCGGCGCTGCCGCACGCTAGAGGATAAGTGGACTGGTCGGAGCACCGCATGCGACACGAGCGCGGAGAGGAGGAGCACCGATAGCACTAGCCGCGCGAGGAGGAGAAGGAGCGGCGGAAGCAGGAGGAGGCAAGCGGCGCCAGGCAGCCATGGCGTAGTAGCAGACGTCGGAGGAGGCCGCGCTCACGGCCTACCAGACAGCGTTCCCCTGGGCACAGCCGCCAAAGTTCTTTGACTTTACCTGCTCCAACGATGAGGATGACGCTTACGGCTGTGGGCGAGAACTGCTGTGAGGCTTTTTGTTTTTATTATGTTTTATTATATTTAGTTATGTTTGAAGGGGACTTTGGCCAGCGGTTTTAATGTTTAATCATGTATTATTAATATTCATGTTTTAAATTTAAATATTTTTTGTGCCTATTTAGTTTTTCTAAGATCACGCGGACAAATGCGTCGGCCACGGTGGGTGCACCAGCCGACCCAGAAAACCCGGACATGCATGTCTGCTCGGCCGACCCAAACGGATAAAAATCACATTCCTTTGCATCAGCCGGTTAGAATTGACTTACAAGCGGGATCCATTTGTCTGAAATTATGTTAATATAGCTAAACACTAGATTAGACCTATCTGCAATGTATTACACCAATATATGGTGCTTTCTACAACAAACCTGTATAATAGGTATTTTGTGCAACACTAGCCCCAATAAGTGGTGGTTCGTGCAATTCCCTCCCAGCCAGACAGACGGGTGGCGGCGCGGCGGTGGCCAGACCCGCGGAGCGCGTGGATCGCCAGGTCCCTGTCCTCTCGCGTCACATGGCCGGGACGGGACGGGACCGAAGAAAGGACGCATGCATGCAATAATTGACGTGCAGAATAGCCCGGCGCGTGCCGCGGCCCCCGCCCCGACGCGCCGTCTCGTGGGGTCGACGTGGCCCCGCGCCCCCTCGCCTCGGATCAACCAGGAAGGAGCGGCCGCGGCGCGCCGGGCGGTGGCCGTGCCCGACAGCGCGTGGCACAAGACAACTCGCACGCACGCACGGTGCGACACGGCAGGGTGCTCTCTCTCTGCGCCACTGCGTCCCTCCACCTCGAGGATGTCGCGCACCGCGTCGGCGGCCACGCGGGGACGGGAGGCCAACTACCTCCGGGCTCCGGCGCACGTTGCCGCCGCAGTTTCCGTGCTTGCTCGATGGCGAGATCAGACGGAGCCACAGAAACAGGATGCTACCAAGTTTTTCGGCGGCGAACGGACCCGATCTACACCTGTTGGGTCTGAGCGGGCCGGCCCATCTTGGGGCCGAGGTGAAAGGTGATACCCGTGTGGGCCGCACCTGCCGCCCCAGGAGTTGAACAGGCCGGGCTAGATATATGGAAACCTCCCGGCCCTGTCCGGCTCCAATATAAGCGCCCGGATCACAGGATAGACCCCTGCTAAAACAAACCTACTCCCTCCCTCTATTTTGAATTACTTATCATGGGTATAGATGTATCTAGATGTATTTTAGTTTTAGATACATCAATTTCTGTGACGAGTAATTTGAAACGGAAGGAGTACAACGAACCCTCGGTCAAGCGCCGCCATGGCGGCGAAACCGGAGGCCACGGCGGCCGCGGGGAAAGAACCGTGTCCGTGCTCTGTGGTCTGGACGCGGTCACCGGCGGCGGCGGCCAAGCACAAGAGAAGGCAGCGGAGCTCGAAGCATCGGAAGGAGGCGGCCAGGTACAAGAAGAGATGCGAGGAATTCGAGCGTCTTGCCAAGTACTGGACGCTCTACGTCGTGCTGGCTGCCGTGTTCGTGCTCGCGGCGCTCTGCCTCCGCCATTGGAGCTCCCTCGCCGCCCAGGTCTGCGCGGTCATGGCGGCCGGGTGGATGCTTGGCGTCGCCAGGGTCACCACACTCCTTCGACGGGTCTTCTCACGGGACGACTTGTTCAGGCCCGATTATGACGAGCCGTGGGACTAAAGAAGCGGCCACGGGAGCCTGATTAGATCTTGTTTGGAGCAACAAGAAGCGGGCTTTGTGTCTTGAAGCAATATAAGAAACCGTATTTGTGTGTGTTTTATAGCACTCCCTCTTTGGTGATCTAAAAATGGAATCCTCTATAATGTTATACTCCCTAATTTTAGAGGTCTCAGAGTCAATTAATAAGGTTTCCAATTGAAATTAAGTCATCCAATTTTGACCAGGTCAACAATTTCTTAAAGCTCTCTCATTCAGTTTTTTATACTATACACTATATTTTCTGACAATTAATTGATGCCTTTGTTTTAGATTTGGGTCATCAGATTTTGATTGGTCAAAAATTTCTCAAGGAGCTCTCCTATTCAATTCTTTTAATTCACTAGCAAAAGAGTTCGTGCGTTGCAACGGGAAAAATACCACACTCTCCTAACACAATAATTATGACTCGAGACCACAATATGTCCGTCCTTTATTTCAACGCATGGCGTCCCATCTGTGTTGCTACTTATCCTCCTCCCTATTCTCGTTGTGATCTCAATACTCACGCAATCACAATATGTTTGAATGTTATCCATCCTAAAACGAGAAAATCTACTTTATTTTATTGGGTGTCCAGGCATATATGTTTCCGCCGTGTGTGTTGGCCTATGTAGTCAGTATGAGTATACGTTAAAAAAGTACAAACGTATGCAAATCCAACTTCAAGAAGAAGAAAAATTGTGTGCATGTAGATTTAGAGAAGCATACAAATGCATGTACTGCTATGAGAAAGATCTAACATAATCGGGATTCCTCTGTTGAAAATATTAATCGGGATCCCCATGCACCGTTGTCCCCTTCCAACCTTATCATCCTTGTCTCTCTCCCACGCACTTCATCAACTGTCCGTTCCGTTTCTCCTCCTTTAACTGCCCTCGCCAAGGCAAGTCCATCCCGACCTTCCCCCGCGGATGCGCCCGCTGGCCGTGATCCCACCACGTCCCCTCCTCCCCTCCCCCTGCGTGTCGTGGTGGTGTAGCCCCTCTCCAACCTGTGGAGGTGGCTGGTGGCGATGGGGGCTGCAGGGCCGCGCTGCCGCGGTGTGCAGTGGCTCCGTTGGTAGCCAAGATCTGGCGGCCGGCCGGCCAGGGCCCGTTGCCGGCGAGCACAGCCTCCACCGCTCCATCCTCTCCTACTGCGCCCTTCGCCTCCTCGCGCGCCCGCTTCGCCTCCCCCCTACTTGCGTCGTGGAGGCGGCGTAGCCGCTGCTTTCGGCTCCACTGCTTGCACCATGGAGGCGCCATAGCCGCTGCCATCGGCTGACGAGGGCCACAACGCCGCCCCACCACGAAGCTCGTGGACGAGCAAGGCCAGGGTTGCTCCCCTCCGTCCGGCCTCTCCTTTTCCCGGAGCAGGCCCAACCTTTGCTAGCGGGCCAATTTCTATCAGCATCATCCCAATTTCTTCCGCATCTCTCTGGGCTCCGTTGGGTTCCTTCGCTGCACACCTATCTGGATTCGTTGCTCCGCTGATTTCCATTGCCTCTTGTTAGAATCATCAAGGCGCACGTATATGAACTGATGAAATTAATTTTGAAGTAGCGATGTTGGATTTTATAGAGAAAATCAACTGCTCTGTATCGTGTGTGGGAGACGGACATCGTGGGATTTTTCTCTCTTCCGGGTTGATTCTATACAGACTGCGGGTTGATTCTATAAAATGCGAGGGCTTTTCTACAAATTACCGGTGATTAGTACCACCTTGTATATAGAAAATAAATATAGACGTGTTGATGAGAAAAACTGAAAGCATAAATTAATAGGAAGAAGCGTATTGTGACGATGAACCCACGGAATCAATCCGTACTTTATTATTAGGGAAAGATTATGTTCTCTAATTTTGAAAGTCTTTCATTCAATTGAGATATCTAATTTTGGATTTATTTTTACAATTTTGATTGCGCCAATGATTTTTCAAATCAATCAGCAGCAATCGACCTACAGAAACATATCAATCTCGTGCAGCCTCCCACCATCTAGAAAAAGGAAATACACCATGTGATATTGTAGCACCAATGTAGTACATGCTGCCAAAGAAATGTTAGTTGATTAGATAACACAAAATCACACAACATCAAATCATTGCAATATATTATAAATAAAAATAAAAGATACACCATCACCGCCCTCACCCTCTAAATGAAATATTCCACCAGTTCCAAAATATAAGTGGTAATAGTTTTTTGAAAAGTCAAAATTTTTAACTTTGATCAAGTTAAGAGCCAAAATATTGACGTCCACGATATTAAACAAGAAAATATGGAAATTCATTTCATGATGGATCTGATGTTACTGATATGATATTATGGACTTTGATATATTTATCTATGAATTTAATCAAGCTTGAAGAGATTTGACTTTTCAAAAAGTAATACACCTTATATATTTTAAAACAGAGTGAGTAATTTTTTTAAGAAACCCAAACAACACCAACAACGTAGCAAACCGCGCCCAACCCTTCTGGTATATGTTAAGCCACCTCGTATTGAGTGGTTGGACTGAAACGTGTTGGCTATGTTCTACTCTCTATTCTCTACACTTTCCCTTTTTCTTCTGTTTGTAGAGAAGCTAATAGTGGTGGCACATGTGTGTGTGAGACATGGAATATAATGCCAACAAATACATCCATGCTAAATTGCACAATAAGGGCCTCTTTGATTTGTAGGATTTTGAGAACATAGCAATAGGAAAAGTATAGGGTTGGAGTGGCATGCCCACTTGAATCTTATAGGATAAGCAATGAGTATTTGAGATGCCACAGAAAAAACAAAGAAATTGTAAAAAGATATTGGAGTGGATGTTAGATTTTCTATAAAAATGTAGTACAAAAGATTTCATAAAAAAAATTTCTATGAGATCTAATCCTATAAATCAAAGGATCAACATAGAAAAAAATCCTAAGAATTTCAGTCCTTCAGAAATCCTATAAAATTTCTTTGAATCAAAGGAGCCCTAATAGGCTAGATATATACATCCGTACGTTGTATTCTATGAAAAGGAACAAACTCACGGCATTTCTTATAGCCGAGAGGAGTTCTCATAAGATGTTTTATTCTTTTTGTACGTCTAACCTCATATCTGTTTCATTCTCTATTCTTCCCTCTACGTACTTGATAGAAAAAGAAAAGCAGAACTCCTGCTGCTCACGTAAAAAAGAAGTGCTTGAGAACTTCTTGATCTCACGAGAGGCTCATAATCCGAAGGTTCTTGTCCAGGTTTGCCGAAGGGCGGCTCTCGTTAAGCGCATTTGCGAAATGAGAATCTGTTGGGTCATCACAGTATATCAACTCCGTGTCTACGATGCCGTCCGCACGAGAGGACACCTTCTTCAAATTTGAGGCAAGCGCGGACGTGTCTTTCCAAAATCAGTGTGCGCTGCTCCGATATGCAGACCAACAGGTGGATTTGCAATCTTACTTACGCCAAACTCGCAAATGGTGCATCGCCCTGCACGTGAAAAACGAGTTTGCTCAGCTAGTTAAACCATTTCACCATTCGATTTGAACTTTCGAAGCCATTATATATATATTGTGGGCAAAAAAAACAGCCCAAAAATACCAAGAGCGATGTTGTTAAGCAAATTGCAAGGCACTTACCAAGATATGCATCATTTGGGCTGTAGTAGGGCAGGGGACAGCAGAAAGAGACCTCCGATTCTTTGTCGCTGTAACGAACCCCTAAACGGCAGCATGGCTCGGTGTTGTCATGTCGGCTCTCTTCTCCTCCCAATTCCCAAACCTGAGCGAAGAAGAGCATCCGCGTGCCGTCGGATGCCGCGGCGAGGAAGTTGATGTGGTAGCAATGGGAGGAGAGATAGGGGCTCTCCTTCGCCACGCCGCAGATGGTTTCCAGCTCAAATGTTGGTTCCCACGGGCGCTGATCGGCGTAGCCGCGGAGGAGCTGTTCAAGCTCTGTCCGTAGAAACCTCCGCCTCTTCTCCAGCCATTGCTTCCTTGCTGGAAGACTACTATCCAAGTGATTTGAGTTAATTGCATGGAAGTACCTCACTTGGGGCAGTTGTAACGGATCAGTACCATTATTCAGTTTTTTTGCAAGTCAGTACCACGTTTGAGGCTAGTCGTTGCAATACGGGCTAAGTCGCGTATAACTCTGTATTGACGCTGTATCTGACAGCCCGGCCCCACCAGTCAGTTGACCAGCTGCCGAACCGATGCGTCTGGCTAGAAAAAACCCGGCTCGGTCGGTCTTGGCTCGGTCGAACCCTAGCATTTCTCTCATGTCCCTCTCCTCGCGATGGCTACTCCAGGCGGCGGCGGTGGCGGTGGCCGGAGCAGCGGTGGCTTTGTGGGCGGGTACGGAGACCTCCCCGGACTCGGGAGCGATGCGCATAGAGGAATCGAAATCGACAACGGGGAGTCCAGTTCGTCAGCTTACTATAGCGATGATGACGAGGGCATGGAGGCGCCGCTAGCCATGGAGCAGTGGCTGCGGCTGGCTGAGATCTGGATGGCCAACCCTACCACGAGCCATCACTGGAGCCATGGATTGGGTGGCCTGCTGTGAGTGCCCTCTTCTCTCCCTCTGTACTCTCTCCTTTGTGCCATGATTTGGGCTAGGGTTAGGTTTACTGAACTGAAAAATGTGCAATTTTGCTGTCCATTGTAGTTTGGATGATGCTATTTGGGATGTTAGGATTCACTTCGATGCTCAGCATAATTTGGATAGGAAGATATGCAACTCATATGTCACATATTTGAATTTGTATGCACTGATGCGAACACAAGGATTTAACTTCAGTGATGAACTGTACCACATGGGGAATACAGGCATAGGAGTGCAGAGAGAGCATGGCCTAGATTTGATAGATACAAACATCAAGTTGCAGCAAATTAAGAAGCAGAATGAGGACAATTTAGTTCTGAACTTGTTAGTCAGGGCCACATCATTTGTCAGCACTGCATCTCATGTTAGTGAGGAACGATTAGCCACCGTTTTATATCAAGAACCTGTTGTGTATGATCTGAGAGATCCTCCTGTGCTTGCTGTTAATGATCATGGTGCTGCTTTTGAGAGTCAAAGCAGCAACAGTAGTGCAATAGTACAACCTACTGGTATGTGCACACAAGAGAGCAGAAATGTTAGCAAGATGAAGCTCAAATCTGTGATGGAAGAAGAGGAGGGATATAAGAGTAATGATGACTCTCAGGGGGCATATGACAGTGACAACAACCCATTCTGCATGAATAAGTACAGGATTGCTGAAGACACAAAGATAATAGAGGAAAAGAGGCTAGCAGAGGAAGAACTAGAAGAGGATGAAGATTCAGAGGAAGAAATAGATGAAGATTCAGATAAGGAACAACTACACTATGAGGGTGACACTGAGGTTGAGGAGTTGTTTGAGATTGAGGAGGATGAGGAGAAAGATTCTAAGAAGGAGAATGAACCACCTATGAAAGCAGCTGGTAAAAAGAGGCAAAAGCTGCCAGTTAGGAAAGGGCCCACCACTAGGACACATTCTAATGTGTTAGAGGACATGAAACCAGATTTCAGATCATCATCATATGAAGAAGATACTGGGTTGCTATTGGATAGTGAAGATGATGGATATGAGCCACTAGCATTTGTCCTACCAAAAGGAAGGAAGAGTAGGGCCATTAACAGGCCAGCAAGGATATGGTATAATGACAAACTGGAGCAACCACATCAACAGTTATGTATGCACATGTGTTTCAAAAACCAGCAGCAATTCAGAGATGCTCTGTTGAGCTTGCACATTACACAAGCCAGAAATTTCAGGTATCATAGAAACTCAGACAAAAGGATCATTGTTTGCTGCAAACAAGAGCATTGTCAGTTCTTCATAGTTGCAGAAGTTATCAAAGGGGAGAAGACATTTGCAATAAAAAATGAGGCTGCAGCACACTTGCCCTAGCACTACAGAGACATCAAGGGTTAGTGCAAAGTGGCTTGCACAGACATATGAGTCACTGTTCAGGTCTGATCCAAACACAAGTATTTTGACTCTAATTGACAACTGCAATGAGAAGTATGGTGTTAATGTGCCCAAGCACATGGCCTATAGGGCCAAAAACCTTGCTGTAGAGGCTGTTTTAGGAGAGCACAAGAAACAGTATCCGAGGCTGAGGGACTATGCTCAAACAATCATGGATACAAACCCTGGGAGTAGAGTTATAGTTACAACTGTAACTCCAAAACCTACTACAAAAACACCACATCCAGGACCAAGATTTCATGCTATGTTCTTCTGCATCAATGGAGCAAGGGAGGGCTTTCTCAGTGGATGCATACCATTCATAGGCCAGTGACATGTTTTATATGCTTTATTTTAGTGCTTTATTTTATATGCTTTATTTAGTATAACTTAAGTATGTTTAGTAGTGTTATATAGTGAATGAACTTGCTCCTTGCTTTTGTATGACATATATAGAATTGTGTATAAATTCTTGTAGTAGGTTAGTGACATGTACAACTTAAGTATGTTTAGTAGTGTTATATAGTGAATAAACTTGCTCCTTGCTTTTGTATGACATATATAGAATTGTGTATAAATTCTTGTAGATGACATATATAGAATAGTTTGATAGTTTCATGTAGTTACTGAATTTGGTCTTACAAATGCAATATAGGTGTCGATGGCTGCTTTATTAAGCTCACCACTGGAGCTCAAATACTTGCTGCCACTAGCAGAGATGGCAACAACAACATTTTCCCACTGGCATTTGGTATTGTTGGACAAGAGGATACAGCAAATTGGTGTTGGTTTCTGCACCAACTTAAGATATGTATAGGAGGAGAAGTTGGACACTTTGGTCCTTATACTATCATGTCTGATAGACAGAAGGTATGAATGCATCCCCTTGTTTATCTTTATGCAAATTTGGTCCTTATACTATGATGTCAGTAGCTTAGTATGATATGCTATGTCAACAGAGCCTACTAAATGTAATTAATCAAGTATTTCCAAACTGCCACCAAAGATTTTGCCTTAGGCACTTGTATGCAAACTTCCAAAATGTTGGCTTTAGGGGAGAAAATCTTAAGAAATGCATGGATAATGCTAGTTATGATTATAACCAACACAAGTTTGACATTGCAATGAATGATCTAAAAAATGAGAGTGAGGAAGCTTGGAAGTGGCTGAGTGGAATACCTGCAAGATTCTAGGCTAGGCATGCTTTTGACACAAACTGTAAGACAGACTTGGTTGTTAACAACCTATCTGAGGTGTTCAACAAGTACATCCTTGATTTTAGAAAAAAAAACCTATTAGGACTATGATTGATGGTATTAAGAATAAGCAGATGGTGAGGTGGCATAGGAATAGAGAGAGTGGAAAGGCAGCTCTGTGGGAGATCACACCCCATTATGCTGAGAAGTTAGAGGTGGAAAAGGAAAGGGCCAAATTCTGTAAACCCATTCAAGCTGGTGTTAATCTATGGCAAGTAACTAGTGGGTAGCAAACACATGCTGTCAACTTGGAACTTCATACATGTGGTTACAGAAAGTGGGACCTAAGTGGCACACCATGCAATATCAGCAATTAACAAGGCAAAAAGGTTTCCAGAGGATTATGTGTGCAAATTCTTTAAAAAACTATTTTACCTAGCAGCATATGAACCAATGATATATCCTGTTCCTGGTGAACATGATTGGACAAAGATAGAAGGACAAGACATAGAGCCACCTAAATTTCATGTGAAGAAGGGAAGAAGGAAAGAGAAGAGGATAAAGGGCAGATTTGAGGTTCCAAAGCCAAAGGAGAGTTCAAGAATGGCCACTATAACATGCAGTAACTGTGGGCTCCAAGGCCATAGATACACAAGCTGCAGTAAACAATTGAAACCAGAGTTGGCTTTGAGAAAAAATAAGCATGTGGTAAGCACCTTGTTAACTAGTACTATGTTTTGTATTTATTGTATGTTTCCTTCTCTTCATGTTTCCTTCATTTTTGCAAGGCATCTAGAAGACCAAGGAATGTTGATGAAGCACAGGCTGCACCATAAAGAGCACATGCTGCACCATAAAGAGTACATGCTGCACCAGCAAGAGCACAGGCTGCACCAGCAAGAGCACATCCTTATGCAAGGCATGGTGCTGCAAGGCATTCAAGGCCTTTCTGGGGCTTCCACTTCTGCTAACTGATACGTCTCCAACGTATCTATAATTTTTGATTGCTCCATGCTATTATATTATCTATTTTGGATGTTAATGGGCTTTATTTTACACTTTTATATCATTTTTGGGACTAACCTACTAATCGGAGGCCCGCCCAAATTGCTGTTTTTTTGCCTATTTTAGGGTTTCGAAGAAAAGGAATATAAAACGGACTCCAAACGGAATGAAACCTTTGGGAACGTGATTTTCTCCACAAACGTGATCTAGGAGACTTGGACTAGCCGTCAAGAAACAAGGGAGGAAGGCACGAGGCAGGGGGGCGTGCCTACCCCCCTGGACGCGCCCTCCACCCTCGTGGGCCCTCTGTTGCTCCACCAACGTACTTCTTCCTCTTATATAAGTCCACGTACCCCCAAACATCCGGGAGCACCACGAACACCTAATTCCACCGCCGCAACCTTTTGTACTCGAGAGATCCCATCTCGGGGCCTTTTCCGGAGCTCCGCCGGAGGGGGCATTGATCACGGAGGGCCTTTACATCAACTCCATGGCCTCTCCGGTGATGTGTGAGTAGTTCATTTCAGACCTACGGGTCCATAGTTATTAGCTAGATGGCTTCTTCTCTCTTTCTTTGGATCTCAGTACAAAGTTCTCCTCGATTCTCTTGGAGATCTATTCGATGTAATCTTGTTTTGCGATGTGTTTGTCCAGATCCGATGAAATGTGGGTTTATGATCCAGATTATCTATGAACAATATTTGATTCTCCTCTGAATTCTTTTATGTATGATTGGTTTATCTTTGCAAGTCTCTTCGAATTATCAATTTGGTTTGGCCTACTAGATTGATCTTTCTTACAATGGGAGAAGTGCTTAGCTTTGGGTTCAGTCTTGCGGTGCTCGATCCCAGTGACAGAAAGGGAATCGACAAGTATTGTATTGTTGCCATCGAGGATAAAAAGATGGGGTTTATATCATATTGCATGAGTTTATCCCTCTACATCATGTCATCTTCCTTAAAGCATTACTCTGTTCTTATGAAATTAATACTCTAGATGCATGCTGGATAGCGGTCGATGTGTGGAGTAATAGTAGTAGATGCAGGTAGGAGTCGGTCTACTTGTCTCAGACATGATGCCTATATACATGATCATACCTAGATATTCTCATAACTATGCTCAATTCTATCAATTGCTCGACAGTAATTCGTTTACCCACCGTAATACTTATGCTCTTGAGAGAAGCCACTAGTGAAACCTATGCCCCCCCTGGTCTATCTTTCATCATATTAATCTTTCAATACTTAGTTATTTCTTTTGCTATTTATTTTACTTTGCATCTTTATTTTCTCTTTATCATAAAAATACCAAAAATATTATCTTATCATATTTATCAGATCTCACTCTCGTAAGTGACCGTGTAGGGCTTGACAACCCCTTTATCGCGTTGGTTGCGGGGTTCTTATTTGTTTGTGTAGTTGTGCGGGACTTGAGAGTGATCTCCTACTGGATTGATACCTTGGTTCTCAAAAACCGAGGGAAATACTTACGCTACTTTGCTACATCACCCTTTCCTCTTCAAGGGAAAACCAACGCAGTGCTCAAGAGGTAGCACTGACCCTACAAGTCATACTGGTTGGATGGCCTTTTTTACTACAAGTGGAAATACCTGAGTGTCATGTGTCATGTTTCTAATCTAAACTATGTCAGTTATGCCCAAGAGATGAGGGGGCAAGTTATGTATGTTTCAAAACAGTTATCATTTTAGGTTGACATGCTTTCTATTAGAGTACTCTTTCTATTATGTACGAGTCATGTTTCTAAACTATGTCAGTGATGCCCAAGAGATGAGGGGGAAAGTTATGTATTCTATATGTTAGAGTACTCTTTCTATTATTAGTCATGAATCTAAACTATGTCCACAAATGCCCCAAGAGATGAGGGGGTCATGTGTGTACTCTTTCTGTTATTTTGGTCTTTAGGGGTTGTCGACGTCGACGGAACCCAATGTAGCCAAAGTTTTAGTCTTTAGTGGTTGTCGACGTCGACGGAACCCAACATAGCCAAAGTTTTAGTCTTTAGGGGTTGTCGACATCGACGGAACCCAACATAGCCAAAGTTTTAGTCTTTAGGGGTTGTCGACGTCGACGGAACCCAACATAGCCAAAGTTTTAGTCTTTAGGGGTTGTCAACGTCGACGGAACCCAACATAGCCAAAGTTTTAATCTTTAGGGGTTGTCGACGTCGACGGAACCCAACATAGCCAAAGTTTTAGGTGATGTTTGGTTCTCTAGTCCTAGGACTTTTCCTACTCCCAACTAAAAAGTCTGTAGTCCCTAAAAAGTCCCTCCCTATTTGTTTCCAGAGACTAAAAAGTCCCTAGTCCCTTCCTAGAGGTTATTAAATGACCATGTTGCCCCTAGTATATAGAAAAAACAATCAAACAACACCATGGGTGGCGGGCCAATGGGTGCATGGAGGGGCATTGTTGGAAAAGTCCCAAAAAGACCCTCCTTGAGAGTCTTCTTCATTTAGTCCCAAATGCCTAGTTTAGTCCCTAAAAAGTCCCTCCTATTTGGTAAAAAGTCTCTAAGAGGGACTTTTTCTAGTCCCTACACAAAAAGTCCCTGGAAACAAACACCCTTTTAGTCTTTAGGGGTTGTCGACATCGACAGAACCCAACATAGCCAAAGTTTTAGTCTTTAGGGGTTGTCGACGTTGACGGAACCCAACATAGCCAAAGTTTTAGTCTTTAGGGGTTGTCGACGTCGACGGAACTAAACATAGACAAAGTTTTAGTCTTTAGGGGTTGTCGACGTCGACGTAACCCAACATAGCCAAAGTTTTAGTCTTCAGGGGTTGTCGACGTCGATGGAAC
>NC_057812.1:602039341-602229206 GCF_018294505.1 Triticum aestivum
CCGAAGTTTTAGTCTTTAGGGGTTGTCGACATCAACGGAACCCAACATAGCCAAAGTTTTAGTCTTTAGGGGTTGTCAACGTCGACGGAACCCAACATAGCCAAAGTTTTAGTCTTTAGGGGTTGTCGATGTCGACGGAACCCAACATAGCTTCACCGTTCTATGAAGCATCTATGAAAGCAAGATAATTCCAACTAATAGATCCACACAAAACATAACCATAATAGATTCTTACAGCAACATATTGGAGTTCAATATAGTTCATAACTTCTAACAGACCCATAATTCAAATTGGAGTTCAACATACTGTCAGGACCCCGACTCAATGCCACATCGATCTAGCATGTAACACCCCATATCACTTTGCGGCCTCACGCACGGTATTCCCACGGGTGTCGCCTTACCTTAGCCCGGGACCGTTTGCGCCTTTTGGCACACGTATATGATAGTGTCGCTAGCATCCATATGATAAGGAGCCCGGGCTGACATGGCTAGTCGTAAACCCAAAGTGGCACAGACTTACAGGGACAGGCATCCATGACCCAGCATCGAACGTGTCGGTCATCAGCGAGTGAATCCAGGCTGTAGCACTGGGCTAACAGGACTCCGGTGAACCGGGCTGTAGCGGGCTAATAGGACTCCGGTATTCATCGCGTGACATTTCCCCGAAGGGACAGACACAGGAACGAAGAAGGACACATGCCAGCCAGCCTAAGTGTTCCGGAGCAGTAGCAAGCTACCATGGCTCAGTGAAACACTAGGAGACATTTCCCCGTAAGGGAGGCTACTAAAGATAAACAACTAGATGGTCAGATCCCACACATACCAAGCATTTCAATAACATACACGCAATATGCTCGATATGTGCAGATACAACATGGCATCACAACATGACTCTACAACTCAAGTAATTATTCATTAGGCTCCGAGGAGCGAGATATTACAAACATGGGTCTCATGACCCAACACTCAGAGCATACAAATCAAAGCACAAGCGGAAGCTATCATGTCTGAGTACAGACATCTATAGATGAAAAAGGCTGAGAAGCCTGACTATCTATCAAATCCTGCCGAGGGCACAAGATCGTAGCTGAGGTAACAAGCTAAACGTCGAAGTCCACGCGAAACTACTAGTGAGACCGAAGTCTCTCTGCAAAAACATAAAATAGGCAAACGTGAGTACAAATGTACCCAGCAAGACTTACATCAGAACTAACTACATATGCATCATTATCAACAAAGGGGATGGTGGAGTTTGACTGCAGCAAGCCAGCTTTGACTCGGTGGCTATCCTGAACTACGACTGCAAGTAACTCTTTTGAGGTGGCGCACACGAGTCCACATATTCACCATATCAATACACCACTATGGATCCGCTCCCGTCTCCCTACGAGAACGCCATCCATAGCACTCACGCTTATCTTGCGTATTTTAGAGTATCCACTTTCACTTGTCTATGAACTGATATAAGCAACCCAGAAGTCCTTTTCCGCGGACACGGCTATTCGAATAGATGATGTTAACCCTGCAGGGGTGTACTTCTTCATACATGTTTCCACCACTTAGCGTCTGCACACGACATGTGCTCGGCAGACTTCAAGCGAAAGCCGACGTGGGTGTAGACCACGACCTACCTAAACACTCAAGTCTCTAGTCCAGGTTTATCGCCTATTCAGGTTCCATCCATGAGGAGATCCGGCCGGAGTTTCGCTCACAGTCCCAAACGATGTGAACAGGGTTCCCGAGATACCAAACGGGCATCCGGTACACCGTGCCACGTACCTACCGCATCACAGCCCACCCCTACGGTCAGCGCTGTCCACGGCCTCCAGTAAGCTACAAACACCAGAAACTACTTGCAACTCCTGGACAGAGGACTAGGGTGAATAAGAAGTCGAGCGGGGTCATATTTCAGGGCCCAATGTATGGTAGTAGCTGAGTCATGGATCACAAACACAGAACTCAGTTCCTAAGGACGGCTTCAATGAGACAACCCACCATGTACTCCTACATGGCCTCTCACCGACACCTTTTACCAAATCGTGTTCACACACTTAGCTCACACACAGTAGGACATGTTCACACACCTCTGATTCATCCCCGATGAATCAGACCTGACTCAACTCTAAGCAGTAGCAGGCATGACAAACAAGCATGAATGAGTAGGCACAACAGGGCTCAAACAACTCCTACTCATGCTAGTGGGTTTTATCTATTTACTGTGGCAATGACAGGTCATGCAAAGGATAAAGGGGTTCAGCTACCGCAGCAAGTAACAGATGAATCGGTGTTGTCCTAATGCAGTAAAAGAGAGCAGGAGCGAGAGAGTAGGATTGTATCGGAATGAACAAGGGGGTTTTGCTTGCCTGGCACTTCTGAAGATAACATTGAGTCTTCATCAGTGTCAACGATCACATCGTCGAAACCACGTCTATCGAGAGGGGACAAATACCGGCAACACAGAAGGGAACACAATCAATGCAATGCACAATATGATGCATGATCATGACATGGCAAAATGAATGTGTTTTGGGCTAATGCAACTAGCAACAGATTAAATGAAGTTGGTTTGAATACAAGATTCAAATTCAAACTCCATATGTGATTATTCAAATGCCATTTAATTGATTTGTGCTAAACAACACCTATAAGTTGTTCTAACATGCATGAAAATGGTACAGATGGATTCCTTGAATTTTTCTGATAATTTTTCATATATAAATTATTTAATTTGGAGTTACGGTTAATTTTCTATGATTTATTGAGGTTTTAGCTATTTTCTGGAATTAATAAATCATTTAAGAATTATCTAAATTCCAGAAACATTTACTGCGTCAGCAGTGCGTCACCGTGACGTCAGCAAGTCAACAGGGGTCGGTCAGGGTCAAACCTGACGTGTGGGGTCCACACGTCAGTGTCTCAGTCAACTAACCAGGTTAGTTAGCCCTAACTAACTTAGTTAGCCGGGCGGGGCCCGCATGTCAGTGGCTCACCTAATTAACTAAGTTAGTTAACACTAACTAACCTAGCACTAACTAAGCAGGCGCATGGGCCCACACGTCAGGGGGTCAAACCCCGGGTCAAACCCGCCGGAGTTGACCCGCGGCTTGTCGCCGGCGACGCCAGCAACGGCGGAGGGCGTCGGAAACGCTGCTCCGGCCACGGTTTGATGCGCGGGTGGGTGCTACGAGTAGCTGGCGATGTGGCGCATCCAACGGTGGCGGTGTTTGGTGCTGGGGTGGCCGGAGTTAACGGCGGCGAGCTCTTTTGCGGCCGCCGGAGTTCGGCTATCGACGGGAACTATGCCACAGAGCACGGGAGGAGCAGCAGTTGGGTGATTTGAGCTCCTTCGGATGCGCTGAGCGTGTTGGCGGGCTCATAAGTAAGCGGTGACGGCTGTGGCCGCGACGGCGCCATGGCCGGCGGCGAGGGATTCTCGGGCAAGGTGGTGGGGCTAGCTAGAGAGGGAGGTGGGGCACGGGGAGAGGGGGAATCGGGTCGAGGGCTCACCGCGGAGCTGCAGGGAGGGTTAGTGGGCTCGGGGGCGCGCCGGAGTGGCCGAATCGACGAAGAAGATCCTCGGCGGCCGGCGAGGGGGAAAACGTCGGGGGCGGCGTTCCGGGGCTCTTCTGGTCGCGTGAGACGACGAGGAGGACGAGGGAGGACCGGCGGAGCTCTGGGAGGCGTCGGGGAGACGAGACGGTGGCTGTGGCCGCGCGAGCGCTGGTCGGCGGCGACGGCCTCCATTCGGGCGCGTGAGGGAGAGAGAGCAGAGGAGAGGGAGGAGCGAGGGAGAGCTACGGGAGAGTGAGAGAGGTCGTGGGGAACGAGGGGGAAGTGCGTGGCTCCCTCGGGTGCCTCCAGCGGCGAGCAGGTAAGCAGGAGGTGGCCGGAGCTCTTCGGGCGCGCGCCACGCCTCGCCTCTGCCTACTGGCAGAGGAAGAAGAGGACAAGGGGGGAGGAGGTGGGCTGGGCCAGCGGGAGGAGCTGGGCCGGCTATAGGTAAGTGGCCCAGGTACGGTTCTTTCTCTCTCTTTCTGTTTTAATTCTGTTTTTCTATTTTTTTAAATTTGTTTTAGCATTGTTTTGAATTTAAACAAATTCAAACAATGCCAAAAACTCCTCTGAATATTTTTATTTGCTAGATGGACTTTTCCAACAGCACATAAAGCATTTCAGAGTTATTTGAAAATATATCCC
The DNA here is from genome assembly GCF_018294505.1 of Triticum aestivum. NCBI lineage: Eukaryota > Viridiplantae > Streptophyta > Magnoliopsida > Poales > Poaceae > Triticum > Triticum aestivum. The sequence continues at coordinate 602,043,542 of NC_057812.1, forward strand.
ATATATTATGAATATAATTCCAAATTCAAATACAATAATGGTTTAAATTCAGTGCTCAAAATATTCCTCAAAATGTTCATTATTTTTGGTTTGGTGCAAAACCCTTGCCAAAATATAACCAACATTATTTAAGGCCATTTTGGAACATTGAATGCATTTTCCCAGGGTTCTTTGCCCCTCTTTTATTTAAGTTTTTGAGGCTTCCAAAATTCCTCAGTTCAAGTTTCAAAAATTTAAACATGATGCAAACAAGATGCAACACTAGACAGCACCAGAAGTTAGGGATGTGACAACTCACCCCCACTAAACAAGAATCTCGTCTCAAGATTCAAGCGTAGGGTAAGATGAAGGGGAAACACAAACTAGTATAATCTTCATGATCCAGGGTGCACTTCAAATGAACGTTGATTCGATCACCATCATTGTCTTGAAGTCTTGCCTTGAAAAAAAAATCCTGTCAACATGACATGGAGGAAAGGAGACTCTAGCAGGGTCGATCTTCTCGAAGATCGAACAACTCACGGAGCGAGACATAGGACCATCTCTCGGGTTGAGACACGAGATACACATCAAGAGGGGTGGAAAGAGACGGATGACGAAGGTTCACTAGGTAGACCACAATTTCACGCTTAAGAAGGTGGTAAACGATTGTCAACGTAGCGAGGAGTTGAGTTGCCATGATACCATAACGATACACCTTAGGGAAGGTGACTCGTAGAGATATCCCCTTAAGTGGCAAAAAGAATTACTTTTGATTCAGAGATCATTGAAACTCTTTAAACCAGCCTAAGACAATTCTCGAGCGATCGTTTGGAGGGGGTCGGTAGAATGGCAAACTCAAACTTGGATGATGTGGATTACCTTGTTGAAGACAACGTAATGGATGAATTTGCTTACCACCGGAAATGGAAGAGACCCATGGTAGAATGGCACATTGGTGGTGCAAGCTGGGAACAAAATGCAATGCTGGGAATGATTCTGGTAACTGGGAAAGAACCCAACAATAAAGAGTGAATTCACTGTTTGAAAAGATCATAGCATTTCCGAGGAAACTGAGAGCAAACCCAGTTAGTGTCGATGATAACACGTAGCGCTTGTGCGTGCTCTCAAGAACTTGAGCATTCCCATATTCATCAAGGTTTTACCAACATCCGTGTCAAGGATCCTGGCAACACAACTTGCTACCATGATGAATGATGATGGATGATGCAGATGCAAAGGAAGATAACACTTTCTCAGATTTCACCCTAGCAATGCCAAGGAAAGAAAATCTGGATGATCGACCGAGAGACATTTAGCACTCTGCTTCTAATGTTCTCCTTGATGTGCTAGTGTATCCCATTCCTTGAAATGGTCTGGTATCTAGAACATCAAGTAAAAAGGTCGGACTTCGGAATACATAAATCCATAGGGCAACTAGGGAGTAAATCCTACGAAATCCTTATGGGGAGGTGGACAACTTCTCCAATCAAGATACTACAATAATAGGTCTTTCGGCTGGGTGGTGCTGGCCACGACATCCACTTTACCAGTTATCGAGGAACCAATATTATAGTTCTTGGGAAATGTTCCAAACCATCACATCTGCCTGAGATTCAGATCTGGTTGGTGTCAGGATATTCCAGACTCATCGAGTCTAGGAAGAAAATGAAAGTTTGCAACACAATTCGACGAGATAACGTTGCGAGATTCTCGGGGAATGAACTACGATAGCAAGCTCCAAAACATGAGCTGGTTCTGCTACGCACGTGTGAACATGTTGTCTCAGACAAACATGATCACATGGTAGTCTTACAATAAAAACACTACCGAGTTCTGGTTGGGAACCATCACCGTGGATAACGAAGTCCTTGCATAAGTCATATGATTAGCTCTTATGAAGGAACTTCTTCTCCTTGAACAAATCCATCAGTGGCTTGGTGTGCTCGGGACACATATGGGATGAAGATTGCAAGTCTCCAGACCACAGAATACTTCGCACGTGTGCATGACTGATTTGGGATGATTCCAAGGAAACAAAACAATCTTCCTCAAATTCATGGCGGCAACTTGCATCATATGCACATGAATTTGGGAAAGTCACTACTTTCATTCAAACATATGCTTCATGAACGAAACACGAAGAAATGCTTACACAAGTTTCCAACACTAGGTTGATGTTCAACATGATTCATGGGGGGAGACAAAATGCTACTGATGGGCTCAACAGCAACTCATCGGAATTTCCGTATCACTGGACTTCCACCATCATGTGAACACGGTGATAGCATTGGTCAGACCAAAGATGTAATGGTGTATGCTCGAGGGATCAACCACGAATAAGACAACATTACGAGCATCGTTGGTACTGATTTGATTTGATGATAGCCCACACTCAAATCAAAGGATTGATAAGACAATAGGTCCAGCATCTGATCACAAGGACCAATCGATGAAGATATCATCTTTCTTTAACACACACACAAGGCATCCCTTATAATGAACTATATCGGACAAGCTTCTATCTTCCAACTCTCCAAGTTGATGCATAGCTTAACCAACTAGCTCAGGGGTATCCAACATGGATTCTTGGAGAAAGGGTGGTTTACAGGATAAACCAACTTGATCACGAGCTCAACATAACAGTCAGGTGACAGCCTGGTGATACTTTCGAGAAGATATTCGGAAAATCACGAACCACCGGTATGTTACTAAGCTCGAGAACAATCTTGCTTTTCAGGGCAAGACGATATGATCAATAGAGCAAGGATTTGAAATAATCCTAACTCATCGATCGAGGAGTGAACCAGGAGAATGGACTAGGTAGCATGATCAACCTTAGAATGATGATTCAAAACCAACACGCTAAGAATGAAATTATTGTCCTTTAACTACCCAGCAACGAGGTTGCTAGGCATATTGATTTCACACATCACGATTCACTTGTCGACATTCCGGTTATAACCACACGGAACCGAGGAATGAGTAATGATGGTGAGAAGTATCACTACGTCAAAATTCATGAGAGTTGGTGCAGTTCTCATGACAATTCTGACATAAAGGGGGTAATACTCCAAGGTAGAACAGAACCAAAAGCTGGGCTGGCATTTTGATCTGTGAAGCACAATTGCTTTGACCCAATCCTAGATATGGAAGAGGTACTGGAGTTTGTTTCTCCTAGTTATTCTGCGATAGAATGGCTTGACGGACCACAAGGGTAATAGGCATCGACGAACGAATGCACGCATACTCTTGACTATCAATTGATAGGCGAGGGTCGGAAACAACTAAGATGGGACAACTCAAAAGAACATATGATTTTCTGAGTTGTGGATGCATGGATTAGCATGTCGATCCAAGTTCAACATAATTCTTCCGGATAACCCATGCAGAAAAGTAGAACTGGCAGAGCCATAACATATAATGGAGAACTCATCAAGAGCACTCTGGCTGTGATCGTTCAGTTCAATGAGGAACTTTTGACATAAGTAGTTCATGCTATTTGGAAGAAGAAGATACCACGGACTTCAAGGAGTATCGTAAAGGTTACTAATATACTAAAGGAACTAGCAACACTATCAACATGAAGTAAGTAGAGTGAATCTCGGGTTCAAAACCCAGGAATAGAATACCTATTACTAAGTAGCATCACGGGATGCTTTCGAGAATGATGGCCAGAATCATCACACTGGGAACACAAATCATGGCTAAATTACTAGATGATCCCCTAAGACACCTAGGGTCATAATAATATCTCCGACATATATGTCAGGGTAACGGAGTACCTCAACTCACTGATTAGTGTGGTTAATCTGGCCCATGGGAACATTGAAACGGGAAGAAAGGATTTGCAAATGCATCAGACTTCTTAGAAACCTGGGATGACTCGGACAGCATAACGGCTGTAAATGCTTAGAAAAGATTTGAGACATTCACAAAATGGTGGCATAACCACTCAGAAGCACAATATCAAGGTTTCGAGATCAACAATTAACATATGGAGGTAGTAGGAACTGAACTCAAGCTTAAATCCAACAATCTTATAAGTCTACGAACTAGTAATACGTGATCCTGATAGAAAGAAGAGAAAGCCTAGTTTCTTAACCCCGTAGGAAAGATAAGATGACCCAGATCAGAAGGGCATGAGGTATAAGGAGTAAAAAGAGCCTTACGTTCCATCCCACAATCAATTCCCTTATATAACTAAAGAATTTCTAGACTCAACTTCGACCAGTTTGGCTTGGTAACCTACAGGCAGTCAAGCTCTGATACCAACGCTGTCAGGACCCCGACTCAATGCCACATCGATCTAGCATGTAACACCCCATATCACTTTGCGGCCTCACGCACGGTATTCCCACGGGTGTCGCCTTACCTTAGCCCGGGACCGTTTGCGCCTTTTGGCACACGTATATGATAGTGTCGCTAGCATCCATATGATAAGGAGCCCGGGCTGACATGGCTAGTCGTAAACCCAAAGTGGCACAGACTTACAGGGACAGGCATCCATGACCTAGCATCGAACGTGTCGGTCATCAGCGAGTGAATCCAGGCTGTAGCACTGGGCTAACAGGACTCCGGTGAACCGGGCTGTAGCGGGCTAACAGGACTCCGGTATTCATCGCGTGACATTTCCCCGAAGGGACAGACACAGGAACGAAGAAGGACACATGCCGGCCATCCTAAGTGTTCCGGAGCAGTAGCAAGCTACCATGGCTCAGTGAAACACTAGGAGACATTTCCTCGTAAGGGAGGCTACTAAAGATAAACAACTAGATGGTCAGATCCCACACATACCAAGCATTTCAATAACATACACGCAATATGCTCGATATGTGCAGATACAACATGGCATCACAACATGACTCTACAACTCAAGTAATTATTCATTAGGCTCCGAGGAGCGAGATATTACAAACATGGGTCTCATGACCCAACACTCAGAGCATACAAATCAAAGCACAAGCGGAAGCTATCATGTCTGAGTACAGACATCTATAGATGAAAAAGGCTGAGAAGCCTGACTATCTATCAGATCCTGCCGAGGGCACAAGATCGTAGCTGAGGTAACAAGCTAAACGTCGAAGTCCACACGAAACTACTAGTGAGACCGAAGTCTCTCTGCAAAAACATAAAATAGGCAAACGTGAGTACAAATGTACCCAGCAAGACTTACATCAGAACTAACTACATATGCATCATTATCAACAAAGGGGATGGTGGAGTTTGACTGCAGCAAGCCAGCTTTGACTCGGTGGCTATCCTGAACTACGACTGCAAGTAACTCTTTTGAGGTGGCGCACACGAGTCCACATATTCACCATATCAATACACCACTATGGATCCGCTCCCGTCTCCCTACGAGAACGCCATCCATAGCACTCACGCTTATCTTGCGTATTTTAGAGTATCCACTTTCACTTGTCTATGAACTGATATAAGCAACCCAGAAGTCCTTTTCCGCGGACACGGCTATTCGAATAGATGATGTTAACCCTGCAGGGGTGTACTTCTTCATACATGTTTCCACCACTTAGCGTTTGCACACGACATGTGCTCGGCAGACTTCAAGCGAAAGCCGACGTGGGTGTAGACCACGACCTACCTAAACACTCAAGTTTCTAGTCCAGGTTTATCGCCTATTCGGGTTCCATCCATGAGGAGATCCGGCCGGAGTTTAGCTCACAGCCCCAAACGATGTGAACAGGGTTCCCGAGATACCAAACGGGCATCCGGTACACCGTGCCACGTACCTACCGCATCACAGCCCACCCCTACGGTCAGCGCTGTCCACGGCCTCCAGTTAGCTACAAACACCAGAAACTACTTGCAACTCCTGGACAGAGGACTAGGGTGAATAAGAAGTCGAGCGGGGTCATATTTCAGGGCCCAATGTATGGTAGTAGCTGAGTCATGGATCACAAACACAGAACTCAGTTCCTAAGGACGGCTTCAATGAGACAACCCACCATGTACTCCTACATGGCCTCTCACCGACACCTTTTACCAAATCGTGTTCACACACTTAGCTCACACACAGTAGGACATGTTCACACACCTCTGATTCATCCCCGATGAATCAGACCTGACTCAACTCTAAGCAGTAGCAGGCATGACAAACAAGCATGAATGAGTAGGCACAACAGGGCTCAAACAACTCCTACTCATGCTAGTGGGTTTTATCTATTTACTGTGGCAATGACAGGTCATGCAAAGGATAAAGGGGTTCAGCTACCGCAGCAAGTAACAGATGAATCGGTGTTGTCCTAATGCAGTAAAAGAGAGCAGGAGCGAGAGAGTAGGATTGTATCGGAATGAACAAGGGGGTTTTGCTTGCCTGGCACTTCTGAAGATAACATTGAGTCTTCATCAGTGTCAACGATCACATCGTCGAAACCACGTCTATCGAGAGGGGACAAATACCGGCAACACAGAAGGGAACACAATCAATGCAATGCACAATATGATGCATGATCATGACATGGCAAAATGAATGTGTTTTGGGCTAATGCAACTAGCAACAGATTAAATGAAGTTGGTTTGAATACAAGATTCAAATTCAAACTCCATATGTGATTATTCAAATGCCATTTAATTGATTTGTGCTAAACAGCACCTATAAGTTGTTCTAACATGCATGAAAATGGTACAGATGGATTCCTTGAATTTTTCTGATAATTTTTCATATATAAATTATTTAATTTGGAGTTACGGTTAATTTTCTATGATTTATTGAAGTTTTAGCTATTTTCTGGAATTAATAAATCATTTAAGAATTATCTAAATTCCAGAAACATTTACTGCGTCAGCAGTGCGTCACCGTGACGTCAGCAAGTCAACAGGGGTCGGTCAGGGTCAAACCTGACGTGTGGGGTCCACACGTCAGTGTCTCAGTCAACTAACCAGGTTAGTTAGCCCTAACTAACTTAGTTAGCCGGGCGGGGCCCGCATGTCAGTGGCTCACCTAATTAACTAAGTTAGTTAACACTAACTAACCTAGCACTAACTAAGCATGCGCCTGGGCCCACACGTCAGGGGGTCAAACCCCGGGTCAAACCCGCCGGAGTTGACCCGCGGCTTGTCGCCGGCGACGCCAGCAACGGAGGAGGGCGTCGGAAACGCTGCTCCGGCCACGGTTTGATGCGCGGGTGGGTGCTACGAGTAGCTGGCGATGTGGCACATCCAACGGTGGCGGTGTTTGGTGCTGGGGTGGCCGGAGTTAACGGCGGTGAGCTCTTTTGCGGCCGCCGGAGTTCGGCTATCGACGGGAACTATGCCACAGAGCACGGGAGGAGCAGCAGTTGGGTGATTTGAGCTCCTTCGGATGTGCTGAGCGCGTTGGCGGGCTCATAAGTAAGCGGTGACGGCTGTGGCCGCGATGGCGCCATGGCCGGCGGCGAGGGATTCTCGGGCAAGGTGGTGGGGCTAGCTAAAGAGGGAGGTGGGGCACGGGGAGAGGGGGAATCGGGTCGAGGGCTCACCGCGGAGCTGCAGGGAGGGTTAGTGGGCTCGGGGGTGCGCCGGAGTGGCCGAATCGACGGAGAAGATCCTCGGCGGCCGGCGAGGGGGAAAACATCGAGGGCGGCGTTCCGGGGCTCTTCTGGTCGCGTGAGACGACGAGGAGGACGAGGGAGGACCGGCGGAGCTCTGGGAGGCGTCGGGGAGACGAGACGGTGGCTGTGGCCGCGCGAGCGCTGGTCGGCGGCGACGGCCTCCATTCGGGCGCGTGAGGGAGAGAGAGCAGAGGAGAGGGAGGAGCGAGGGAGAGCTACGGGAGAGTGAGAGAGGTCGTGGGGAACGAGGGGGAAGTGCGTGGCTCCCTCGGGTGCCTCCAGCGGCGAGCAGGTAAGCAGGAGGTGGCCGGAGCTCTTCGGGCGCGCGCCACGCCTCGCCTCTGCCTACTGGCAGAGGAAGAAGAGGACAAGGGGGGAGGAGGTGGGCTGGGCCAGCGGGAGGAGCTGGGCCGGCTACAGGTAAGTGGCCCAGGTACGGTTCTTTCTCTCTCTTTCTGTTTTAATTCTGTTTTTCTATTTTTTTAAATTTGTTTTGGCATTGTTTTGAATTTAAACAAATTCAAACAATGCCAAAAACTCCTCTGAATATTTTTATTTGCTAGATGGACTTTTCCAACAGCACATAAAGCATTTCAGAGTTATTTGAAAATATATCCCATATATTATGAATATAATTCCAAATTCAAATACAATAATGGTTTAAATTCAGTGCTCAAAATATTCCTCAAAATGTTCATTATTTTTGGTTTGGTGCAAAACCCTTGCCAAAATATAACCAACATTATTTAAGGCCATTTTGGAACATTGAATGCATTTTCCCAGGGTTCTTTGCCCCTCTTTTATTTAAGTTTTTGAGGCTTCCAAAATTCCTCAGTTCAAGTTTCAAAAATTTAAACATGATGCAAACAAGATGCAACACTAGACAGCACCAGAAGCTAGGGATGTGACACATACTTAATAGATTCTTACAGAACCATACACACATACAAAACAGATCCATTGATACTACTTCACAAAAGGTCAGCTAAGCAGCCTCTTCATCTTGTTCATTCATCCAAGATGGCCTGGATCCCCTTCATCTTCTGCTTGTTCTTCTCCTCTGCCTTCAACATATCAGCAATCTGAAGCTTGACCTGAGCCCTGTCTTTAGTGAGCTTGTCATGTCCCTTTTTGAGATCACCCATGTGACCCTTCAACTAGAGATTCTCTTGGATGAGCTTCTGATTCTCTTGGGTGAGCTCTTCCTGAGACTTAGTGACTTCATCAACCTGCTTCAGCTTCAGATTCTCTTGCTTGAGCTTCTCCACAGACTTAGTTAGTTCTTCAACCTGGAACTGCAAGTTCCTCATGGCTGCACTATGCACTTCCTTCTCTTTCAAATGGTTGAACTTCATGTTCCTGATGACAGTTCCTTGGGCTTTTGCCAGGTTCATCAGGACTGCATATTCCCTTGCAGCTTGAATATCTCTGCATCTTTCTTCTCCATCTCAGTCTTCATATCTGACACAACTCAGTTGGTCACCTCAGCTTTCCTCTCCTCTGCACTCTCCATCTTAGACTACAAATATCTGAAATCCAGCACCCTATCCTCTTGGGCATTCAAAAGTTGATGAACATCTTCAACTAATTTGTCATAGTTGGCCTCCAGTTTATTTTTTCTTCTGTCAAATGGTGAATAGTGAGTGAACTCTCCAGGTTATCCTTCCTCCTATCACTCCTACTGTCTTGATACATTTCCCATAGCTTCAACAATGCATTTTGCAGTGTAGGAGGCCACTCTGGGTCAACCCATTCAACAGAACCACAGTTCTGACCTTCCTGCAATATATTCAACACCTATATTTGTTAAAGGATTGATTGTAAAGAACATCACAGCTACACTAAATATTATAATTAAAGAATATGATCTTAAGTAAAGAACTAAAGAACAACAGAACTAACTAACTGAAGAACAACACAGCATGTGCACCGCAACCAAATCACATAGCCACATTATTTAATCATAACAAAAAGTACAACAACTATAAAGCACTCATAAAGCACTAAACTATCAGGATCAAAGCTTAAAGAATGTTGTGCACTGGAAACTAAGCTCTTGGCCACATATTAAATTAACACATGCCTACTCCAATGACCAGCATCAGTGCATCAGTACTAGTAATTGGATAAAGAATGGCAATCACAAGAACATAATCTAACTTGGACCAAACTACTACCAATTAAAAATACTGTGGGGCTACTACCAACTCATTTTAATACACAAAACATAGAAAGCGCGGAATCTTACTTTCAGAGGACATGCTAAGAACCTCTTGCCCGTCTCAAATCCCTCAAGGCTACACGCCTCTCACATGGCAGCCCATGGTGCTGGCAGGGAACAATGGTTCCAGTCTCAATGCCCATGTAGTCTTGGTCTTCAATGCTGACACGGATCTGCCGGAGAAAAATGAACCAAAACCCCCGAAATCAAAGATCAAATCCCCAAAGCAGGAACCCTAACCCTAACCCTAGCTACACCACTCACCCGGTACAACATGCTGTCATCGTCGGAGGAGTTCATGTACTGCAGGCTGGAGCAGGAGTCGCTGCTCTCATCCTCGTGAACCATGGTGTGGTGGTGGCGGGGGAATGCGCGGCGGTCGGCGGCGAATCAGCGGGCGAGAGCTCGAGCGGGGCGAGGGCTAGGGTTCATGGAGAGTGACTGGCTTGGGTTCGAGGGAGTTCGGTTCGACCAGGTATACCGAGCCAAGACCGACCGAGCCGGGTTTTCCTAGCCAGATGCACCGGTTCGGCGGCTGGTCAACTGACTGGTGGGGCCGGGCTGTCAGATACATCGTCAATACAGATTTATACGCGGCTTAGCCCGTATTGCAACGACTAGCCTCAAACATGGTACTGACTTGCAAAAAATCTGAATAATGGTACTGATCCGCTGCCCTAAGTGTGGTGCTTCCATGCAATTAACTCAAGTGATTTGGTGCTGGGAGTGGGGTGATAGGCGAGCACCGGCGTCCCAGCATTTTCTGCAACTTGATACGTCCATTTTGCATCTTGCTTTTATATCAATATTTATTGCATTATGGGCTGTTATTACACATTATGTCACAATATTTATGCCTATTCTCTCTTATTTTACAAGGTTTACATAAAGAGGGAGACTGCCGGCAGCTGGGATTCTGGCTGGAAAAGGAGCAAATATTATAGACCTATTCTGCACAGCTCCAAAAGTCCTGAAACTTCACGGATGATGTTTTCCAAATATATAAAAAACATTGAGCGCAAGAACTTCACCAGGGGGGCCACACCCTGCCCACGAGGGTGGGGGGCGCGCCCCTACCACGTGGGCCCCCTGGTGGCCCTCCGGTGACCATCTTATGCTATATGGACTCTTTCGATGGGAAAAAAAATCATAAGCCATCTTCTCGGATGAAACTCCGCCGCCATGAGGCGGAACCTTGGCGGAACCAATCTGGGGTTTTGGCGGGGCTGTTCTGCGGGGGAAACTTCCCTCCCGGAGGGGGAAATCATCGTCATTGTCATCACCAACGCTCCTCTCATCGGGAGAGGGCAATCTCCATCAACACCATCTCATCTCAAAACCCTAGTTCATCTCTTGTATCCAATTCTTGTCTCCAAGTCCGGGATTGGTGGTAGTAGGTTGCTAGTAGTGTTAATTACTCCTTGTAGTTGATGCTAGTTGGTTTAATTGGTGGAAGATCATATGTTCAGATCCTATATGCATATTAATACCCCTTTGATTATGAACATGTTTATGCTTTGTGAGTAGTTACTTTTGTTCCTGAGGACATGGGAGAAGTCTTGCTATTAGTAGTCATGTGAATTTGGTAGTCGTTCAATATTTTGATGAGATGTATGTTGTCTCTCCTTTACTGGTGTTATGTGAACGCCGACTACATGACACTTCACCATTGTTTGGGCCTAGAGGAAGGCATTGGGAAGTAATAAGTAGATGATGGGTTGCTAGAGTGACAGAAGCTTAAACCCTAGTTTATGCATTGCTTCGTAAGGGGCTAATTTGGATCCATATGTTTCATGCTATGGTTATGTTTACCTTAATAATTTTGTTGTATTTGCGGATGCTTGCAATAGAGGTTAATCATAAGTGGGATGTTTGTCCAAGTAAGGGAAGCACCCTAGCACCGGTCCACCCACATACCAAATTATAAAAGTACCGAACGCGAATCATATGAGCATGATGAAAACTAGCTTGACGATATTCCCATGTGTCCTCGGGAGCGCTTTACATCATATAAGAGTTTGTCCAGGCTTGTCCTTTGCTACAAAAAGGATTGGGCCACCTTGCTGCACTTTATTTACTTTTGTTACTTGTTGCTCGTTACAAATTATCCTATCACAAAACTACCTGTTAGCACTTATTTCAGTACTTGCAGAGAATACCTTGCTGGAAACCGCTTATCATTTCCTTCTGCTCCTCGTTGGGTTCGACACTCTTACTAATCGAAAGGACTACGATAGATCCCCTATACTTGTGGGTCATCAGGACTCTTTTCTGGCGCCGTTGCCGGGGAGTGAAGCGCCTTTGGTAGGTGGAATTTGGTCAGGAAAAATTTATATAGTTTGCTGAAATTTATTGTCACTTGTTACTATGGAAAGTAATCCTCTGAGGGGCTTGTTCGGGGTATCTTCACCCCGACCAGTAGAGCAAAGATTTGCTCCTCAACCTACTGAACCTACTGAAATTGAAAATGCTTGCTTTGAAATTCCTTTGGGTATGGTAGAAAAACTGCTAGCTAATCCTTTTTTGGGACATGGAACAAAACATCCTGATGAGCATCTAATATATGTGGATGAAGTATGTGGATTATTTAAGCTTGCAGGTGTACCCGGAGATGTTGTTAAGAAGAAGGTCTTACCTTTATCTTTGAGGGGAGATGCATCGACATGGTATAGGCTATGTGATGATGTGGAGTCTTGGAACTACAAACGATTGAAATTGGAATTTCATCAAAAGTTTTATCCTATGCATCTTGTTCATCGTGATCGCAATTACATATATAATTTTTAGCCTCGCGAAGGAGAAAGCATCGCTCAAGCTTGGGGGAGGCTTAAATCAATGTTATATTCATGCCCCAATCATGAGCTCTCAAGAGAAATGATTATTCAAAATTTTTATGCTCGGCTTTCTGATAACAATCGCACCATGCTTGATACTTCTTGTGCTGGCTCTTTTATGATGAAGACTATTGAATTCAAATGGGATTTATTGGAAAGAATTAAACGCAACTCCGAAGATTGGGACCTCGACAATGGTAAGGAGTCAGGTATGACACCTAGTTTTGATTGTGTTAAATCTTTTATGGATACCGATATTTTTCGTAAATTTAGCACTAAATATGGACTTGACTCTAAGATAGTAGCTTCTTTCTGTGAATCTTTTGCTACTTATGTTGATCTCCCCAAGGAGAAGTGGTTTAAATATCATCCTCCCATAGAAGTAAAAGTATCTGCACCTATTAAAGTTGAAGAAAATACTATTACTTATAATGATCCTATTGTTCCTACTTCTTATGTTGAGAAACCGCCTTTCCCTGTTAGGATCAAGGATCATGCTAAAGCTTCAACTGTGGTTCGTAAAAGCAATATTAAAACATATACACCTCTTGAGCAAGTTAAAGTTGAACCTAATATTGCTATTGTTAAAGATCTCTTGTCTGATAATATAGATGGGCATGTTATTTATTTCTGTGATGAAACTACTAGAATTGCTAAACCTTGTGATACCGGTAAACCTAGACCTATGATAGGCATGCATGTTATTTCTGTTAAAATAGGAGATCATTGTTATCATGGCTTATGTGATATGGGTGCTAGTGCTAGTGCAATACCTATTGACTTATACAAAGAAATTATGCATGACATTGCACCTGTTGAGTTAGAAGATATTGATGTCACAATTAAACTTGCTAATAGAGGTACTATTTCACCAATGGGAATTGTTAGAGATGTTGAAGTCTTGTGTGGGAAAACTAAATATCCTGCTGATTTTCTTGTTCTTGGTTCCCCACAAGATAGCTTCTGTCCCATTATATTTGGTAGACCTTTCTTAAATACTGTTAATGCTACCATAGATTGCAAAATGGATGTTGTTACTATCGGTTTAGATGATATGACTCATGAATTTAATTTTTCTAAATTTAGTAGACAACACCGTGAAGAAGAATTACCTAGTAAAGATGAAATTATTGGTCTTGCTTCTATTTCCGTACCTCCTAGTGATCCTTTAGAACAATATTTGCTAGACCATGAAAATGACATGTTTATGAATGAAAGAAGGGAATTAGATGAAGTATTCTTTAAACAGGAACCTATTCTGAAACACAATTTACTTGTTGAAATCCTAGGGGATCCTCCTCCACCCAAGGGTGATCCCGTGTTTGAGCTTAAACCTTTACCGGATACTCTTAAATATGCTTATCTTGATGAGAAAAAGATATATCCTGTTATTATTAGTGCTAGCCTTTCAGAACATGAAGAAGAGAGATTATTGAAAATTCTGAAGAAGCACCGTGCCGCTATTGGGTATACTCTTGATGATCTTAAGGGCGTTAGTCCCACTCTATGTCAACATAAAATTAATTTGGAAGAAGATGCTAAACCAGTTCGTGATCATCAACGCCGTCTGAATCCTAAAATGAAAGAAGTGGTAAGAAAGGAGATACTAAAGCTCCTTGAGGCAGGTATAATTTATCCCGTTGCTGATAGTAAGTGGGTAGGTCCTGTCCATTGTGTCCCTAAGAAGGGAGGTATTACTGTTGTTCCTAATGATAAAGATGAATTGATCCCTCAAAGAATTGTTACTGGTTATAGGATGGTAATTGATTTCCGCAAATTAAATAAGGCTACTAAAAAAGATCATTACCCCTTACCTTTTATTGATCAAATGCTAGAAAGATTATCCAAACATACACATTTTTTGCTTTCTAGATGGTTATTCTGGTTTCTCTCAAATACCCGTGTCAGCCAAAGATCAATAAAAGACTACTTTTACATGCCCTTTTGGTACTTTTGCTTATAGACGTATGCCTTTTGGTTTATGTAATGCACATGCTACCTTTCAAAGATGCATGATGGCTATATTATCTGACTTTTGTGAAAAGATTTGTGAGGTTTTCATGGATGACTTTTCCGTCTATGGATCTTCTTTTGATGATTGCTTGAGCAACCTTGATCGAGTTTTGCAGAGATGTGAAGAAACTAATCTTGTCCTGAATTGGGAAAAGTGCCACTTTATGGTTAATGAAGGTATTGTCTTGGGGCATAAAGTTTCTGAAAGAGGTATTGAAGTTGATAAAGCCAAGGTTGACGCTATTGAAAAGATGCCATGTCCCAAGGACATCAAAGGTATAAGAAGTTTCCTTGGTCATGCCGGTTTTTATAGGAGGTTCATTAAGGACTTCTCAAAAATCTCTCGGCCTCTGACTAATTTATTACAAAAAGATATACCATTTGTCTTTGATGATGATTATGTAGAAGCATTTGAAATACTTAAGAAAGCATTGTTCTCTGCACCTATTGTTCAGCCACCTGATTGGAATTTACCCTTTGAAATTATGTGTGATGCTAGTGATTATGCTGTAGGTGCTATTCTAGGACAAAGAGTTGATAAGAAACTAAATGTTATTCAATATGCTAGTAAAACTCTAGACAATGCTCAAAGAAATTATGCTACTACTGAAAAAGAATTCTTAGCAGTTGTATTTGCCTGTGATAAGTTTAGACCTTATATTGTTGATTCTAAAGTAACTATTCACACTAATCATGCTGCTATTAAATATCTTATGGAAAAAAAGACGCTAAACCTAGACTTATTAGATGGGTTCTCTTGCTACAAGAATTTTATTTGCATGTTGTTGATAGAAAAGGAGCTGAGAACCCCGTTGCAGACAACTTGTCTATGTTAGAAAATGTGCTTGATGACCCACTACCTATTGATGATAGCTTTCCTGATGAGCAATTAAATGTTATAAATGCTTCTCATACTACTCCATGGTATGCTGATTATGCTAATTACATTGTTGCTAAGTTTATACCACCTAGTTTCACATACCAGCAAAAGAAAAAGTTCTTCTATGATTTGAGGCATTACTTTTGGGATGACCCACATCTTTATAAAGAAGGAGTAGATGGTGTTTTTAGACGTTGTGTACCTGAGCATGAACAGGAACAGATCCTACGCAAGTGTCACTCCGAAGCTTATGGAGGACACCATGCTGGAGATAGGACTGCACATAAGGTACTACAATCTAGTTTTTATTGGCCTACTCTCTTCAAGGATGCCCGTAAGTTTGTCTTACTTGTGATGAATGTCAAAGAATTGGTAATATTAGTAGACGTTAAGAAATGCCTATGAATTATTCACTGTTATTGAACCATTTGATGTTTGGGGCTTTGACTATATGGGACCTTTTCCTTCCTCTAATGGTTATACACATATTTTAGTTGTTGATTACGTTACTAAGTGGGTAGAAGCTATTCCAACTAGTAGTGATGATCATAACACTTCTATTAAAATGCTTAAATAAGTTATTTTCCAAGATTTGGAGTCCCTAGATATTTAATGACTGATGGTGGTTCACATTTTATTCATGGTGCTTTCCGTAAAATGCTTGCTAAATACGATGTTAATCATAGAATTGCATCTCCTTATCACCCCCAGTCTAGTGGTCAAGTAGAATTGAGTAATAGATAACTCAAGTTAATTTTGCAAAATACTGTTAATAGGTCTAGAAAAATTGGTCCAAGAAACTTGATGATGCATTATGGGCCTATAGAACTACATATAAAAACCCTATGGGTATGTCCCCGTATAAAATGGTCTATGGAAAAGCATGTCACTTACCTCTCGAGCTAGAACAGAAGGCTTATTGGGCTATTAAAGAACTTAATTATGATTTTAAACTTGCTGGTGAGAAGAGGTTATTTGATATTAGCTCACTTGATGAATGGGGAACCCAAGCCTACGAAAATGCCAAGTTGTTTAAAGAAAAAGTTAAAAGATGGCATGACAAAAGAATACAAAAGCGTGAGTTTAATGTAGGTGATTATGTATTGCTATACAAATCTCGTTTAAGATTTTTTGCAGGAAAACTTCTCTCTAAATGGGAGGGTCCTTACGTTATCGAGGAGGTCTACCGTCCCGGTGCCATAAAAATCAACAACTTCGAAGGCACAAATCCGCAAGGTGGTGAATGGTCAAAGAATCAAACATTATATCCCAGGTAATCCCATAAATGTTGAAACCAATGTTATTGAAACCATAACCCCAGAGGAATACATAAGGGACACTTTCCGGAACGTTTCAGACTCCGAAAAGGAATAGGTATGTGGTACGGTAAGTAAACTGACTCCAAAACAGTTTTAAGGCAATAATTCTCTGTTTTGGAATATTTAGAAAAATAGAAAAATAAGCAGCAGTCCGGAAAGGCCACGAGGGTGGAGGGCGCCCCCTACCACCTGGGCGCGCCCCCTACCTCGTGGGCACCTCGTGTGCTCTTCGGACTTCGTTTTCTTACAGGACACATATTTTGGTCGGTAAAAATTCATTATATAACCTCCCGGGGGTTTTGACTCCCGTATCACGCAAAAATATCTTGTCTTTGTTTCAAGTTGTTTTTCTGACAGATCTAGATTATCATGACGTCTCCAAGTACACCCAAGGACATGTTCTTCGAGAAGGTCATCAACCCTTACCTAGCGGAGGTGCAGCGACACCCTCAAACCATTGAGATGCGTGATGGGTTGCTGCACATCCGTGATGCTGAGGGACCGAAGGGGACCGGAAGCGTGGAGATGAGGCTCGAAGCAATGGAGCAACAAGTTTTCAAGTGTCAAGGGATGGTGGAGCATGGACTCAACTCCAATTACATGATGATCGCAGAGTTCACCAACAAACACAAGCTAGATGCTGACAACATCGGGGAGACCATCTTCAAGCTTCACGAGAAAATTGAGCACCTCCAAGCTCAAACCTATGACCTGCAAAACCAAAACTGTGAGTATGAATATAGATTCAAAAGGATGAGTTTGGCTGCAGATTTGAGGATCCCGGAGACTCGGTCATCCTTCTATGATGGTGAGCCTATGCCTTGGAAGAAGGACGATAAGCCTACGTCATCAACAACATCACCACCGTCTCCTCCAACAAAGAAGAATTGAGTATCTGGTATGGGCACTCCACTTGGCAACTGCCAAGCTTGGGGGAGTGCCCCAGTATCGTATCACCATCACTTTTATCTTTACCGTTTTTCTTAGTTCAATCCTTTTGGTAATATTTTGATCTCGTAGAATAAAAGTTCTTAGTATGATCTAATCGTGAGTTTTGCTTTATTATCCTTCTATGTAATCGAGTCCTTGAGCTATATAATAAAGATTAGTGTTGAGTCAAGGGCTTGATTATTTTGCCATGATCCTAAGTGAATAAAAGAAAAGAGAAAGAAATAAAAAGAAACAAAGAGATCATGTGAGTCTTATGGAGAGTAATGAGCTCACATAGAAAGAGTATGATGAATAAAAGTTGTTGAGGGTTGAAAAAAATAGTTTTGGTCATTGTTGCAATTAATAGGAAGTAATAAAGAAAGAGAGGTCTTCACATATAAATATACTATCTTGGACATATTTTATGATTGTGAGCACTCATTAAAATATGACATGCTAAAGAGTTGACATTGGACAAGGAAGACAACATAATGGGTTATGTTTTCTTACATCTGAGATAAATTATATTGTCTTGGATCCTCCAACATGTTGAGCTTGCCTTTCTCCCTCATGCTAGCCAAATTCATTGCACCAAGTAGAGATACTACTTGTGCTTCCAAATACCCTTAAACCAGTTTTGCCATGAGAGTCCACCATACCTACCTATGGATTGAGTAAGACCCATCAAGTAAGTTGTCATCGGTGCAAGCAATAAAAATTGCTCTCTAAATATGTATGATTGATTGGTGTGGTAGAAATAAGCGACAGACTGCATAATAAAGGTCCATATCACAAGTGGCAATATAAAGTGATGTTCTTTCACATTAGGATTTTGTGCATCCAACCATAAAAGCGCATGACAACCTCTGCTTCCCTCTGCGAAGGGCCTATCTTTTACTTTTATCTCCTACACTGCAAAAGAGTCATGGTGATCTTCACCTTTCCTTTTTACATTTTATCCTTTGACAAGCACAATATGTTGGAAAGATCCTGGTATATATGGCTAATTGGATGTGGGTTTTCATGAACTATTACTATTGACATTACCCTTGAGGTAAAACATTGTGAGGCAAAAACTATAAGTCCCTATCTTTCTCTGTGTCCGATTAAAACTCCATACCCATAAGTATTGTGTGAGTGTCATTATTTGTGAAACATTATATGATAGTTGAGTATGTGGACTTGCTGAAAAGCTCTTATACATTGAGTCTTTCCTATGTTATGATAAATTGCAATTGCTTCAATGACTAAGATTATAGTTTGTTAGTTTTCAATGAAGTTTACGATTCATACTTGATATTGTGATTGAATTATTACTCTAGCATAAGAAATCATATGACAAGAATTATATAAGTTACTGTTCTAAGAATGATCATGATGCCCTCATGTCAGTATTTTATTTTTATCGACACCTTCATCTCTAAACATGTGGACATATTTTTCGATTTCGGCTTTTCGTTTGAGGACAAGCGAGGTCTAAGCTTGGGGGAGTTGATACGTCCATTTTGCATCATGCTTTTATATCAATATTTATTGCATTATGGGTTGTTATTACACATTATGTTACAGTACTTACGCCTATTCTATCATATTTTACAAGGTTTACATAAAGAGGGAGACTGCCGGCAGCTGGGATTCTGGCTGGAAAAGGAGCAAATATTATAGACCTATTTTGCACAGCTCCAAAAGTCCTGAAACTTCACGGATGATGTTTTCCAAATATATAAAAAACATTAAGCGCAAGAACTTCACTAGGGGTGCCACACCCTGCCCACGAGGGTGGGGGGCGCGCCCTACCCCCTGGGCGCGCCCCCTACCTCATGGGCCCCCTGGTGGCCCTCCGGTGACCATCTTCTGCTATATGGACTCTTTCGATGGGAAAATAATCATAAGCCATCTTCTTGGACGAAACTCCACCGCCACGAGGCGGAACCTTGGCGGAACCAATCTAGGGTTCTGGTGGGGCTGTTCTGCCGGGGAAATTTCCCTCCCGGAGGGGGAAATCATCGTCATCGTCATCACCAACGCTCCTCTCATCGGGAGAGGGCAATCTCCATCAACATCTTCATCAGCACCATCTCATCTCAAAACCCTAGTTCATCTCTTGTATCCAATTCTTGTCTCCAAGACCGGGATTGGTGCTAGTAGGTTTCTAGTAGTGTTAATTACTCCTTGTAGTTGATGCTAGTTGGTTTAATTGGTGGAAGATCATATGTTCAGATCCTATATGCATAGTAATACCCCTCTGATTATGATCATGTTTATGCTTTGTGAGTAGTTACTTTTGTTCCTGAGGACATGGGAGAAGTCTTGCTATTAGTAGTCATGAGAATTTGGTAGTCGTTCGATATTTTGATGAGATGTATGTTGTCTCTCCTCTACTGGTGTTATGTGAACGTCAACTACATGACACTTCACCATTGTTTGGGCCTAGAGGAAGGCATTGAGAAGTAATAAGTAGATGATGGGTTGCTAGAGTGACAGAAGCTTAAACCCTAGTTTATGCGTTGCTTCGTAAGGGGCTGATTTGGATCCATATGTTTCATGCTATGGTTAGGTTTACCTTAATACTTTTGTTGTATTTGCGGATGCTTGCAATAGAGGTTAATCATAAGTGGGATGTTTGTCCAAGTAAGGGCAGCACCCAAGCACCGGTCCACCAACATACCAAATTATAAAAGTACGGAACGCGAATCATATGGCATGATGAAAACTAGCTTGACGATATTCCCATGTGTCCTCGGGAGCGCTTTACATCATATAAGAGTTCGTCCAGGCTTGTCCTTTGCTACAAAAAGGATCGGGCCACCTTGTTGCACTTTATTTACTTTTCTTACTTGTTGCTCGTTACAAATTATCCTATCATGAAACTATCTGTTACCACTTATTTCAGTACTTGCAGAGAATACCTTGCTGGAAACCGCTTATCATTTCCTTCTACTCCTTGTTGGGTTACGCACTCTTACTTATCGAAAGGACTACGATAGATCCCCTATACTTGTGGGTCATCACAACTCCATGACGCTGGCATCAGAGATCAAATGGCGCGGCGCTTTGTCTTCTCTGGAGTGCAGCAAGGAGCTCAAGGTGTCTAGAAATTTTGGCCCCTTGGAGGCTAGGGATGCGAGGAACGACGAGTGGCGCTCTCCCAAGGGGTGCTTGGCGGCCTCGCTGGCATGATGGAAGGCCTGGCCGCGTGTCTCCGGTGCCGCCCTCCGAAGCATGGAAGACATGTCGCAGTGGTTGGTGCAGAGGTGCTCCATGGCCTGGTGCTCCGAGAAGCCCGTGGCGGCACGGACGACGACGACGAGGCCGTCGAGGGAGGGGACCTCGAGGCAGAGCAGGGCGTCTACGCCGAGCATGTCCATCTCGCTGCTGGGGCGCAACGGGGGCGCGATGACGTTGTACCAAGCGGCGTGTATGATGATGTTGGACGCCGCGGAGGAGACGCCGGAGCGCGATGCGCGGCAGTTTGGCGAGCGCCCCCAGGAGCCCCATCTTGAGGTAGTTGACGTGCCTGCATGTTGGGGCCGCGTCGGCGACCTCCTCCGGCGTGTGCGGGGTGTGCTCGAGGATGAGCGCGAGGCAGGATTCGAGCTTACGCCGCATGGCCTTTGGGGAGCGCAGGCTGTCGAGGCTGAACGGCGCGCACTGCTGGAACTGCAGGCCGTTGAGGTGGTAGTGCAAGGTCTCGCCGCATTCTCGTTGTGTGGAGGTGAGTTGCAGACCGGGGCAGTCCGTGCGATGACGCAGCTGCGATTTTAGAACGCCGAGGATGGCATCGACGTCATGGACGGTGAGGCACCGCCCTTCCGCCAAGGTGGCGAGGACGACTTTCATGTCGTCGGCCGTCTCCTGCGGCGCTGGCTGGCAGAGCAGCAGGAGGTCGTCGGGCATGGGGTGCTTTGCTTTGATGCCAGCAACGGCGAGAGCAAACTGGGCCCATTCGCGGGGGAGGTCCGGGTGGCGGCCTACGGTGGCTTGATCAACGACCCCTTCGATGGCGGCCAATTGCTCGAGCTCGGCGATCCGGATGGCGACGAGGAGGTCCCCGCCGGAGAGGTGGAGGTAGAACGGAGCTTGGTCTTCGGTGAGGTACCGGAAGTACGTGTGCATGAAGGCGAGGAGGCCATTGTAAGACCTGTAGGCGACGAACCCCCAGACGCCCATGTGCCGAGGATCCGATGGGAGCGGGAGGCAGTCCTCCTCCGGCGACGAGCCAGCGCCAGCGTCGCTGCGGCGGCGGCAGAGGAGGATGAGGCCGTTGAGGATGACATTGGAGGCGGGGTTGAGGAGGCCGATGTAGTGCCCGCCGTGGTAGAGGCAGTCGAAGAGGTCCGACATCTCTTCGATGGGGAGCCGGCTGAGCGCGTCGACGTAGGTGGCCTCGATGGGAGCGCACGGGTCCGCCACCCACCTGCCCTGGACGAAGTCCGTCCACCTGCCGTCGCCGTGGAAGCATGAGAGCTGCACCGGCGCTGCGTCGTGGGCGTCGACCGTCGGGCTCGGTTGCCGACGGACCAAGTGGCAGACGATGAACGCCGCTGCCCACTGGAAAAAAGGTTGTTAATGGCGCACCTGTTTTTGCTATTAACAGCGCACTATAGGTGCGCCACTATTAACACACCACTAGTAACAAATAGTAATGGTGCATCTCTAGTGCGCCATTAGTATCCCAGATAATAGTGGCGCACCTGGTAGTGCGTCATTACTATGTCCAACAGTGCGTCATTACTATGCCTCCGAGGGGGCCATATTTACCTTCACGTATGCCCCCAAGTGCGCCATTACTATGCCCCATAATGCGCCACTGGTATTTATCCCTGGTGCGCACTAATGCTCAATATGGTATGCTACTACTATGAATATTAGGAATTATAATTTTTTGCTTTTCTGGTATTTGCACAGGTTACAAAATATCTGGTATTTGCACAGGTTACAAAATACATGTTACACAACACAGAATATAAACATCACACAATAGAATTCATCATATTAGTCTCCAAATTCGAAATAGCGAACAAAGTTCAACCATTAGCCAAGTTTAGGTCTCGAGACATTAGCAAAGTTCATCATATATATTAGCCGAGTTTGTCATCACATTACAAAGACGATATCAATCATCTAAACTACCATCACATAGAAGAGAGCTGCAGTCACGATGAGCATCATCGCGATGAAACTGGTCTTCATCCGGTTCCTCCCCCGCTCCCTCCTCTCTCCCGCTAGATAGTGCGTGTATCTAGCTTCCGCCTCCGTCCTAGTGGTGTACCCTTTGTAACTGTTACCGCTAAAATGGTGAACCTGTCTCTGACACTCCTCCCAGTCATTGTAGACTCCGGGAACCTTATCCTTGTACATGACATATGACGACATCTCTATGCACTAGACAAACAAAACGTTAGTAGCAATTCACAGACAATATATAAGCAATATATAAGTATGCAACAAAAGGATCGGAAGAGAAAAGCAACACATTAATAGCACGATCCATGGTCCTACTAATAAATAGCATTGATTACATATAAGTTGAACGACTGTCCAAACTAAATAGATATACAAGTTCATTAAAGTTTAATTACAACATGAGTTAATCGATATTTCAGAACTACATAGCATCATTACTTTCGACTCGACTCAGGGACCGGAGCGTGGATGAAGCCGCCATCTTTCATGATGGTCATGAAATCGCGATCATTGTGAGCCAGCATTTGTAGAGTTGTTTCTATTTCACTATTGGACGGTTGATATTTGAGGTAGAACTGCCCCGAGGTACGAAGGACATCTTGATGGATGATTTCCGCAAACTCCGACTGGATGCGAAAGAATTCTTGTCTGATGTCTGCGTCCTGGATTGCCGACAAGCGTGCGGCCCAATCTTTGAGATTAGTTGGTAGCAGACGGTGATTATGGTCCCGTACGATCGCCCACATGTGATGGAGGGTGTAGTAGGCATCCTTCTAACCGCCAGGCGGCTGCTTGACGCAGGGGAACATCATTACATGGGTGAACACGTGCTTGCCGTACCTACAAATTGGCCTCCTGAAGGTGCCTCCAGATTTGGCATAGCCGGGGAGAGCATCATCAAGAACTTAAGAGGATGAGTGTGCAATGTGTGTCACTGCACAAAACACGGAATGTTAGAAAAAGGGAACGATAGAAATCTAAGAAATCATATGTTACGGGGCGGTGAGGGGATGACTTACTCGGGAAAGTAAGGCACGAGGAAGTTATGCTTATTTGGGTTCGCCAGAATGACACCTCCGAGGTATGAACTCGCGACTTGCTGGTCCCTAGCGCTGCCCAAGATCTTGGAACACATGTAGAAGGGGTCGACTATCACGATGTCCGGGGTCTTGTCTCTAATGATCCGTATCTCCATACTCAGCGAAAATAGCCGAATGAAGGTGTAGTGCAGCGGATGAAGGTTAAACATAGCGAAGATGTCATCAAACCGCTGGACGACCATACCCCCGATGGTGCTATCGACAAAGCCCTTGCCCTCTGGCACCTTGGCCACGAAAACTGGGTATGCCACATCATTCTCGGAGATACGCCGCTTCTCCATAGAAAGAACACTATCATGTAGACTCCGCATAGCACCGGTTGCAGCATTGAGCAGATTAGTCGGTAGCATAGTCCTACCCGCCACATGCACCCTCCTCAAGATATCATTAGGTGAAGGTGGCCCGTCCTGAGCACGGATCATACTCGGTGCCGGCTGGCTCGCACCCTTGTTATTTTTTCTTTTCCATCCCTTCTGCTTCTTCTACTATAATGGGATCGAGTTCTGCTCAGAGACCACCTTCTTGAGTGTGTTGGGGCTGATAATATTTCGCACCTCGGCTATCTGAGGCTTGGTGAAGGCAGCAGCTGGAGGCGTCTCTTGAGAACTGAACGCCAGACGACACCTATTGCAATTGGGTTTCTCTGTG
The DNA here is from genome assembly GCF_018294505.1 of Triticum aestivum. Classification (NCBI taxonomy): domain Eukaryota; kingdom Viridiplantae; phylum Streptophyta; class Magnoliopsida; order Poales; family Poaceae; genus Triticum; species Triticum aestivum. Next base: position 602,068,206 of record NC_057812.1, read on the forward strand.
GTACCAGCTAGATCGCGATCGTCTTTTGCAGGGTTGGGTTCTTGAGAAGGAGGCCCCAAGAATTCGTCACCGTACCCATGTTCGTTGAAGTACTTATCGATGTTGGTAAATGTACCATCGTCGTCCGGATCCTGTGCCATATGCATGTCTGGATCAGCTGACGGCGGTAGCATTGCGGCGGTCTTCCCATGGCTTGGCGCTGGCACGACTGGCGGTGTTGTCTATGGGGTGGTGTACCCCGCCCCCAAATGAATCTGGCTCTTCTGCCAAAGCATGGACCAGCTTATGCAGGCGCTAAGGGTCATCACATCATCTTCGTCGGCCCTAGGCGGTCGATACAAAGGTAACAAGTCGTCGCAGCCCCGCAGCACCTGAACCAGTTGAACCCTGTACATGGTGGGTGGCATCGGATTACCGTGGAATACGCGGTTGCCCGGTTGAACGATTCCGGCCTTGGCGACATCGATCAACTCGCTATCCACGAAGTGCAGGAGAGTGCATGGAACGTCGTCGGCGCCCTGCGAAAACATGTAGGGCGTCAGGGATGCCCAATCAAAGGCAAGGAGATGAAATCATCGGCCAAGAGGCTTAGTTACCGTGATGGCGTCGAGCTCGGCTAATGTCAAGGCTCCGCCAATGACGGGCGTGCAAGTGACGGAGGGGCCGCTTGCTGCCGAGGTGTCAGCCGGCGTATTTGAAAGCACAAGTGCTCCCTAGGTGGTTTTGGTAATTAATGTCAACATATCTCTTGTTGGACTAACATTTTTATCTAGTATGTTTCAGATAAGTTCAATAGTGAAGTGGCATGGACTAGAGGATGTGAAACCCCTTCAAGATGCTAAGGACAAAGGATTGGCTCAAGCTCAAAGCTTAAGACTCTACATTTTCCATTTTAGTGATCCAAGATCACATTGAGTCTATAGGAAAAGCCAATACTATCAAGAAGGGATGAGGTGTTGCTTGATGAGGTTCTTGCTTCATAGTGCTTAGTGATATGCTCCAAAGCCCTCAACCACTTCCTCACTTCCAAATATGTCCCACACCAAATATCCAACTCGGCCCCACCGATTCTTTCTATCCGGAGCCACCGAGTTCAGTTGACATAGCCACTGCCAGAAACCCTAATCAGTTCGGTCTCACCGATAGGGATCTCGGTCTCACCGAGATGGGCTTGCAAACTCTCTGTTACCTGTTGCAATATTTTCGGTCCCACCGAGATATGCAATCGGCCCCACCGAGTTTTGGATTTACCCTAACCCTAGCACATCGGTCCTACCGAGTTGATCCAGTCGGTCCCACCGAAAACCCTAACCGTCACTAGATTTGCTGAATCGGTCCGACCGAGTTTATCAATTCGGTCCCACCGAGATTGGCAAGTTATGTGTAATGGTTAGATTTTGTGTGGAGGCTATATATACCCCTCCACCCACTCTTCATTCGTGGAGAGAGCCATCAGAGCATACCTACACTTCCAATACATATTTTCTGAGAGAGAACCACCTACTCATGTGTTGAGGCCAAGATATTCCATTCCCACCATATGAATCTTGATCTCTAGCATTCCCCAAGTTGCTTTCCACTCAAATCTTCTTTCCACCAAATCCATATCCTGTGAGAGAGAGTTGAGTGTTGGGGAGACAATCATTTGAAGCACAAGAGCAAGGAGTTCATCATCAACACACCATTTGTTACTTCTTGGAGAGTGGTGTCTCCTAGATTGGCTAGGTGTCACTTGGGAGCCTCCAACAAAGTGTGGAGTTGAACCAAGGAGTTTGTAAGGGCAAGGAGGTCGCCTACTTCGTGAAGATCTATCTCTAGTGAGGCAAGTCCTTCGTGGGCGATGGCCATGATGGGATGGACAAGGTTGCTTCTTCATGGACCCTTCGTGGGTGGAGCCCTCCGTGGACTCGCGCAACCGTTACCCTTCGTGGGTTGAAGTCTCCATCAATGTGGATGTATGATAGCACCACCTATCGGAACCATGACAAAAACATCTGTGTCTCCAATTGCGTTTGAATTCTCCAAACCCTTCCCTTTACATTCTTGCAAGTTGCATGCTTTACTTTCCGCTGCTCATTTACTCTTTGCATGCTTGCTTGATATGTATTGTGTTTGTTAAACTTGTGCCAAAACTCCACTTCAACTTAAAGAAATTAAAAACTGCAAATTTGGTACTTAGTGTCTAATCACCCCCCCTCTAGACACCTCTTCTCGATCCTTTCAATTGGTATCAGAGCATTGGTGTCACGCCCCGAGACCGATGTGCCAGTTGTCGCCCAGTTATTCGCCGTCGTTGCCATGTCATTTGCTTGCGTGTTGAATCTTGTCATGTCATCATGTGCATTGCATCATCATGTTTTCAAAACTTGCATCCGTCCGGGTTCCCCAGTTCCGTCCGTTGTCCGTTCTGAGCCCAGACACACTTGCACACGCCCGCGGCACCTCTGAAATATTATTTTATAAGTGACCGGAAAATGCTCTCGGATTGGGGTGAAAGTTGGCATGCGGTGTTGTTTTAGTGTTACTAGGTCGCCTGCCAAGTTTCATCGCATTCGGAGTTCGTTTGATAGCCCAACCGTTAAACTATAGCGGCAGTATAGCCGGTCTAACGTCAGACGTTTTTGGTCTCTGGAAACAGCCGCCGGGCCTCCCTCTCTTCTCTTCTCTCAGCTCAAGATCGTCTACACAGCTCACTACCTATCGCCAGGTCCAACCTAACCTCTCTCGTCAGCCCGCAGCCCCCCTCGCGCGCGTCCGAAAGTTGTCCCGGACCCGATCCGGGCAGTCGTCACCATTGTGTCCGGATCATCCCCAAACATCTACAAAACGTCTCCATTTTGTTAATTGGACTTCCTAGTGTATTTTTGTCGACCGCTCGATTTTAATTGGAGGGACGGATTAGCCCCTAAACTCTCCCTTTTTCCTTATATATAGTCCGTAGTCTAAATCTGGACAAAAACCCTATTTTCTAGGGATCCTCCCTGTCTAATCCCCGCCGCCAGCATCTCCCACCTCGAGATCCATCTCCCCCCAATCTCTCCACCGAGCCAACCAGTCACTCCTCCTGATCCACCTCGTCCTCGCGCCCGAGACCCCCAGTTGAACCCAGCTCCTCTTCCAACCAGAACGAGCGCCACCGCCGCCGTTTGGGGCGCCGCCGTACTGGAGATGAGTGCCTCGCGCCCATCTCTTCTCCTTCCCTTCATTCTTCTTCCCCCTCCCTCACATCTCTCTCCCTCTGTCTGCTCGTACAGGGAGCTCCGGCGCCGAAGCTCGCCGGCCGCCGGAGCCGAAGCTCGCCACGCCGCGTCCTGCACGGCTCGCTGCCATCTCTGCCGCCTCGCTCGCGCCTTACCGGAGAGGCTCCGCCTTCGCCAACCCCCGCTCCCGCCTGGCCCTGCTACCGCTGCTGCTTCACTGGAGAGTTCCGCGGCGCCAAGTTCCCCTCCTTCCCCTTTGAACGTCGCTACTGAAGCCTCGACAAGATCCTCGCTTGCCCCGCGCCATGGACCCGCGGCCAGCCTTCCTTCCCCGCGCAGTTCCTCGCCCGGATCCGCTGTCGCGCCGTCCCGGAGTCCCCAGCGCCTCCGCAAGCCGCTCCGCCGTGCCGTCTCCGGCCCCTGCTCGCCGGAGCCGTGCCTTCCCCCATGCTCGCGAGCCCGCGCCGGCCATCTACCTCGCTGGCAACAACGAACCAGGGCAGCCATGGCCCTGCTTTGATCGAACGGGCCCAACCACGCTTGTTGAGCGTTGACCACGCCCCAGCCCAGATCCGCCGGCCCAATAGGCCCATGGGTGAGCAGCACCCCCCTCCAACCCTTTGTGCCTGTTGGGCTAGTTCAATTTCCGGCCCGTTATGTTTTTTTCAGTTCAGGAGGTTTTTCCTAATATTTCAGAGAGTGCAGTTTTACAGAAAAGTCCCTAAACTTCATGCATTTAATAACTTCACAACCGTGCATCGGATCTAAATAATTTATACATGAAACTTACTTAGAATTTTGTCTAGTTTCATAATATGTCATTTTCATCCATATTTAAAATGTTTAAAATGCTGTTTGCATATATTTGCCCCTATGCCATGTTAAAATGATTTAATTCATAACTAATTAACCGTAGCTCGGTTTTAAACAAACTTTATATGTAAATGGGGTAGAAAAATGCCTAGTTTAACATGGTGCTTTCATCTTGCATGTTTAACAACCCTAAAATTGTGTTTAGGGCAGAACATTACCAAACCTAATATATGCATATGAGGAGTTTCCGGACTTGTTGTTTTGTTGTTCCGGCCTCATTTAAACTTGCCTAGATTAGATAGTTTCATCATGCTTCACCTCTTGCCATGCTAACAACATTTAATCTTGTTGGGTACACAAATGAGAGAGAACTAAATAAGTCATGTGGTGTTTTCTTCAATATGCAACTCCGTTGCATAATGAGCTCCACTTAATTTGTAGGATTGTTTGTGCTCTTTGCCATGCCATGCATCACTAAACTGGACATGCATCATACTTGGGTGTGCATCAAACCATGTTCGTGTGTTGGTTGTTTACTATGTTGTGTGCTTCTTTCCGGTGTTGCTTCTTCAGGTTGCTTCCGTTAACGTAGCGTTTGTGAGGACCCGTTTGTCTATGTCCGTTTGTCTTCTTCAGGGACTCATTCTTCTTCCTTGCGGGATTTCAGGCAAGATGACCATACCCTCGAAATCACTTCTATCTTTGCTTGCTAGATGCTTGCTCTTTTGCTATGCCTATGCTGCGATACCTACCACTTGCTTATCATGCCTCCCATGTTGTTAAACCAAGCCTCTAACCCACCTTGTCCTAGCAAACCGTTGTTTGGCTATGTTACCGCTTTGCTCAGGCCCTCTTATAGCGTTGTTAGTTGCAGGTGAAGATTGAAGTTTGTTCCTTGTTGGAACATGGATATTTTGTTGGGATATCACAATATCTCTTATTTAATTAATGCATCTATATACTTGGTAAAGGGTGGAAGGCTCGGCCTTATGCTTGGTGTTTTGTTCCACTCTTGCCGCCCTAGCTAGTTTCCGTCATATCGGTGTTATGTTCCCGGATTTTGCGTTCCTTATGCGGTTGGGTTATAATGGGAACCCCTTGACAGTTCGCCTTGAATAAAACTCCTCCAGCAAGGCCCAACATTGGTTTTACCATTCGCCACCTAGCCTTTTTCCCTTGGGTTCTGCAGACTCAAGGGTCATCTTTATTTTAACCCCCCCGGGCCAGTGCTTCTCTAAGTGTTGGTCCAACTGAGCGATGTCTGGAGCTACCAGAGGCAACTCTAGGCTGGCCCACCCGACGTCTTGCTCATCCGGTGTGCCCTGAGAACGAGATATGTGCAGCTCCTATCGGGATTTGTCGGCACATCTAGGTGGCTTTGCTGGTCTTGTCTTACCATTGTTGATGATTTCTTGTAACCGGGATTCTGAGTCTGATCGGGTCTTCCCGCTAGAAGGAATATCCTTTGTTGACCGTGAGAGCTTGTGATGGGCTAAGTTGGGACACCCCTGCAGGGATTTGGACTTTTGAAAACCGTGCTCGCGGTTAAGGGCAGATGGGAATTTGTTAATGTCCGGTTGTAGAAAACCTGAAGTTGACCTTAATTAAAATACATCAACCGTGTGTGTTACCGTGATGGTCTCTTTCCGGCGGTGTCCGGGAAGTAAACACGGTGTTGGAGTTATGCTTGACGTAGGTTGTTTTAGGATCACTTCTTGATCATAGTTGTTCGACCGTGCTTTTGCCTTCTCTTGTCGTTCTCATTTGCGTTGTTAGCCACCAAATATGCTAGTCGCTTGCTGCAGCTCCACCTCATACCTTTTACCCTTCCTATAAGCTTAAATAGTCTTGATCGCGAGGGTGTGAGATTGCTGAGTCCCCGTGACTCACAGATACTTCCAAAACCAGCTTGCAGGTGCCGTTGAACCGTGCAGATGACACAACCAAGCTTAGGAGGAGCTCGATGAAGATCTTGTCCTTTATGTCGTTCTGTTTCCAGTTCATCAGTAGTGGAGCCCAGTCGGGATGATCGGGAATCTGTGTAGCTTTTGGGGTAGTCTTCTTTTATTTTGGTTCCGTAGTCGGACCTTGATTGTATCTGGTTGATGTAATGCTTTATTCATGTAATTGTGTGAAGTGGCGATTGTAAGCCAACTATGTATCTTTTTCCCTTATGTATTACATGGGTCGTGTGAAGATTACCTCACTTGCGACATTGCTTTCAATGCGGTTATGCCTCTAAGTCGTGCTTCGACACGTGGGAGATATAGCCGCATCGAGGGCATTACAAGTTGGTAATCAGAGCCTTTCCCGACCTTAGGAGCCCCCTGCTTGATCGAATCGCTGGCGTATTTGAGTCTAGAAAAATGTTTTGAGTCATTTAGGAATTATATATCGGAGAGTTAGGAATTCTTTTTACTCCTCAGTCCCTTCATCTCTCTAGTGAGGCATCCTGACGTAGAGTTTTGACTCTTCTCTTCTCAAATTTCACTAAAAAAATTTAGGATCACGCTGGTATCTTGGAATCGTTCCAATGGTTTTGTGACGAGAACATTGTTCTTGGTGCCTCCTGACATTTAGGGGTTGTGGCAGTGTCCCGGGGAGTTGAGCTCCGAGGTGTTGTCGTCACAATTTTATCGTTGCAGTTCTGGAATACCTGAGTTTAGTTTCGCCGACATCGAAAATCTCTTTTATGCAGTTGTTGGTGAGATAACCTCGACACCACCTAGTACTGGGGCGGGAGTTCGGGAGTATTGCCATAACTTGTATAACGGATGCTTTTTGAAGGTTGAGGTAAACGATTTTCGAAGGTTTCTTGGTTATGTGTTGAAAGATGGATACAACTGGATGTAGGATTTGCTAGTTTGGGTGAGATATTATGCTTCCCTTGTATCCCCAACACCCGATTGCATAGCCGGAAAATTTCGGGAGTTTATAAGTGGGAATTCAAGTAGCTCGTAGGATATCTTTCCGACAGACGTATGATATGAAATTGGGATTCGACGTCTAGTGGTCCGCCTATTCACGGTTGGTTTTACAGTGGTCTCGTTGTGTCTTGAAGAGTCCTTAGCTATGCCGACTCGGGGACGCTTCGTATGTCATGTGCACTGCCTTGTACATGATGGTGCTGTACGATCGAGCCCGTGTAGGCCCCACCACGAAAACATCGGACGAAATCTCTATCATATGTTTGTTCCGGCTTATTCCGCAAGCCAATCCTTTGTTTTGTTTTGGATTGTGGTATTCGAGTTGCTTCGAAGTCAAATGTTGATTCCATACCTTTCCTAAGTGGTGTTCTCATATTCCTATGTGAATACTAATCCTTCTTGATAATCAAGATTGTCATGTAAATCCTGTTCAACCGGTGTGTTTTCTCTTCAAGCGGATCCGTTCATTTTCAACATCCGCAAGATTCAATCTTAGCTTTCTCAACATTGTTCATTTCATCCATCCCAAGTTGTCTTTATTTTTTCCCACCCTCCCACCCTCTTTCTTCGAGGACTCGGATGTCTTAATCAAGTATCATTTTATTGATGTGAAGTCTCTTCTTTCTTTCCTTTCAATGTTCTTACCCGGTGTTTCTCATGAAGATTCTAACGGAGCTTATAGTTCATCATTATTCGTTCTTTTTCTTCTCCGGTGGGTTGAATTCTAGTTTTGGTGTTGACCATATCCTTTCCTCGTTTCAAACATTTTTACATGCCGGTGCACCTCTTCATTTGTTCGGGTCTGCTGAAGATATCTCGAAGGTTCATGTTTCCACTCCGCATTCATTCAAGCTCTTTCGAGATTGTTATCTCATTCAAGCCATTTAATTCAACTGGCGCAACCTCTCTTTTAAATCATTTCAACGGTGCTTCTTTTTCAGTGGGCCCTAACCCACAGGTCTTTTCCCAGGATCTTACCTGACTCTTCTTATTTCTCCCGGAGCTTTTCAAATTCATCTCAAAGTTTGACATAAGAATGATTTATCATCAGTCAGATGTGTTTCTCCAAGATCTGTCAAATTCTTTTATTGGTTGGCTCAACCTTTCCATTCTTCATTCCGGAGTGCTTCAACAATTCATGGTGGTGCTTCTCGTCGTCATTCTCAGATTTTGAAGACCGAAGAAGATTTTTTTTCTCTCAATCTTGTTCCATTCTCTTCAAGATTCATGGCTCTAGCTTCGTGCTATCCTCTCATAATTGTTTCGGTTGTGAGAATTTCTTTTCACCCATCCAGAGCATTTCAAGAGTATTTCAATTTGTTTTCTCTGGAGGCCATCATCTCATTATTATTCATTTCAGCTGGCAGCTCTCATTCTCCAAATCTTACCGGTGCATCATTCAAATATTCTTTAATCAATTCATGATCTCTCCGTTCCCTTGTATCTAAATCCTCTCAAGTATCTTTGTGCTTTTTATAATTCTTCCCGGTGATTCATCCCTTTACTTCGTTCATTTTCAATTCTTACGGTGGTTCGTTCAAGAGTTCCTCTTCCTTCGTTTATCATATCAATTCATTCGTTCTTTCGAATCCTACCGGTGGTTCGTGGAAGACCTTTCTCAAGTTTATGCTATATCTCTCTTCAATCCTTTGCAACGGGAATAAGTAGTGTGCCAAATCCATTGTTTATCATCAATTTAATTGATGAAGGACAAGCATAACATAATTCTTATTCTTGTTCATCCAAGTGATTAATTCCTTATTACGGAGCCTCATCAAAATTCTTGGTTTCAATTGTTTCATCTTTCTTTTCCCGGAGTTCCAAGTTTTTTTCTCAATTATTTCATCGCGAAGATCCATCTAATCATTACAAGGATTCACCTTGTGTTTTCAACGTCTTTTTCCTTTCGTTTGATCATTCTTTTGTTACCGGAGTTCTTCATGGAGGTTCTACATGATGGTTCATCAAGGATTTAATTCCTTCTCCAAGTTTTCATCGAGATTCCTTTTAAGGAGCTCAAGCATTCTTCATCTCGCATTCTGAAGTGCATTTCTTTCGTCCATATCATTGGAGGTGGTATTATGTCATTCTTGATAATTTGAGTTCATGCTTCATGATTCACATGTTGTTAAGAATGAGATATATTAAATCCATCAACCTCTTCGTTGGAGTTATCTTGGGTTATATTCCACCTAAAGCCTTCCCTAAGGATTGTTGCTAATTATGGTGCTTATAAGTGACCCAAGTTCTTCATCTATCCTCCCGGTGAAATATAGTCTCGTCTCTTTGTTTATATCAATCCAATCTATTGTTTCCGTTAGTGGCAGAATTTCACCTCTTAGTTTTGAGATGTTCTCCATAAGTCCACTACAACCTTGTTCTTTTCGTTGTTGGTTTTTCCAACAACTCCGTTCAAACCTTCTTCTAAGGATGCCTTTTCAAGCTATTTTGTGGCAGAAGTTGTCATTTTCTTCTACATTCTTTTATCTCAATGATCTATCTTCTATTTCTCTCTTCCGGAGGCATTGCGATGTTGCTCTTTCCAACCCATCATTTTGTTTTGTCAAGATCATGCTTCTTTCTTTTGCTTATCCATTTAACCGGAGTGTCGTGTCCTTTGCTCAAGTTCTTTTCATCTTATCAAGTCTTGTATCACTTTTCAACCGGAGTGCTGACCGAAGTTGTTCTTCCTTGTTCCTCTTTGCTAACAGAGTGTTTTCAACTTCGTCATCTCCGTTGCATTCTTTTCTCGAAATGGCTTAACATTTTCAAGGTTCTTTGCTTTCACTCATTGCTCAAAGAAGCAACTTAGTTTTACCTCTTCTCTTTCTCTAACGTTTTCCCCTCCGGTGCCATTCTAGATCTCGGGACGAGATCCTCTCGTAGTGGTGGAGTGTTGTCACGCCCCGAGACCGATGTGCCAGTTGTCTCCCAGTTATTCACCGTCGTTGCCATGTCATTTTCTTGCGTGTTGCATCTTGTCATGTCATCATGTGCATTGCATCATCATGTTTTCAAAACTTGCATCCGTCCGGGTTCCCCAGTTCCGTCCGTTGTCCGTTCTGAGCCCAGACACACTTGCACGCGCCCGCGGCACCTCCGAAATATTATTTTATAAGTGGCCGGAAAATGCTCTCTGATTGGGGTGAAAGTTGGCATGCAGTGTTGTTTTAGTGTTAGTAGGTCGCCTGCCAAGTTTCATCGCATTCGGAGTTTGTTTGATAGCCCAACCGTTAAACTATAGCGGCAGTATAGCCGGTCTAACGTCGGACGTTTTTGGTCTCCGGAAACAGCCGCCGGGCCTCCCTCTCTTCTCTTCTCTCAGCTCGAGACCGTCTACACAGCTCACTACCTACCGCCAGGTCCAACCTAACCTCTCTCGTCAGCCCGCAGCCCCCCTCGCGCGCGTTCGAAAGTTGTCCCGGACCCGATCCGGGCAGTCGTCACCGTTGTGTCCGGATCATCCCCAAACATCTACAAAACGTCTCCATTTTGTTAATTGGACTTCCTAGTGTATTTTTCTCGACCTCTCGATTTTAATTGGAGGGACGATTAGCCCCTAAACTCTTCCTTTTTCCTTATATATAGTCCCCAGTCTAAATCTGGACAAAACCCCTATTTTCTAGGGATCCTCCGTGTCCAATCCCCGCCGCCAGCATCTCCCACCTCGGGATCCATCTCCCCCCAATCTCTCCACCGAGCCAACCAGCCACTCCTCCCGATCCACCTCGTCCTCGCGCCCGAGAACCCCAGCTGAACCCAACTCCTCTTCCAACCAGAACGAGCGCCACCGCCGCTATTTGGGGCGCCGCCGTACCGGAGATGAGTGCCTCGCGCCCATCTCTTCTCCTTCCTTCCATTCTTCTTCCCCCTCCCTCACATCTCTCTCCCTCTGTTTGCTCGTACAGGGAGCTCCAGCACCGAAGCTCACCGGCCGCCGGAGCCGAAGCTCGCCGCGCCGCCTCCTGCACGGCTCGCCGCCATCTCCTCGCCTCGCTCGCGCCTTGCCGGAGAGGCTCCGCCTTCGCCAACCCCCGCTCCCTCCTGGCCCTTCTACCGCTGCTGCTTCACTGGAGAGTTCCACGGCGCCAAGTTCCCCTGCTTCCCCTTCGAACGTCGCTGCCGAAGCCTCGACAAGATCCTCGCTTGCCCCGCACCATGGACCCGCGGCCAGCCTTCCTTCCCCACGCAGTTCCTCGCCCGGATCCGCTGCCGCGCCGTCCCGAAGTCCCCAGCGCCTCCGCAAGCTGCTCCCCGTGCCGTCTCCGGCCCCTGCTCGCCGGAGCCGTGCCTTCCCCCATGCCCGCGAGCCCGCGCCGGCCATCTACCTCGCTAGCAACAAGAAACCAGGGCGGCCATGGCCCTGCTTCGATCGAACGGGCACAACCACACTTGTTGAGCGTTGACCACGCCCCAGCCCAGATCCGCCGGCCCAATAGGCCCATGGGTGAGCAGCACCCCCCTCCAGCCCTTTGTGCCTGTTGGGCCAGTTCAGTTTCCGGCCCGTTATGTTTTTTTTCAGTTCAGGAGGTTTTTCCTAATATTTCAGAGAGTGCAGTTTTACAGAAAAGTCCCTAAACTTCATGCATTTAATAACTTCACAACCGTGCATCGGATCTAAATAATTTATACATGAAACTTGCTTAGAATTTTGTCTAGTTTCATAATATGTCATTTTCATCCATATTTAAAATGTTTAAAATGGTGTTTGCATATATTTGCCCCTATGCCATGTTAAAATGATTTAATTCATAACTAATTAACCGTAGCTCGGTTTTAAACAAACTTTATATGTAAATGCGGTAGAAAAATGCCTAGTTTAACATGGTGCTTTCATCTTGCATGTTTAACAACCCTAAAATTGTGTTTAGGGCAGAACAGTACCAAACCTAATATATGCATATGAGGAGTTTCCGGACTTGTTGTTTTGTTGTTCCGGCCTCATTTAAACTTGCCTAGATTAGATAGTTTCATCATGCTTCACCTCTTGCCATGCTAACAACATTTAATCTTGTTGGGTACATAAACGAGAGAGAACTAAATAAGTCATGTGGTGTTTTCTTCAATATGCAACTCCGTTGCATAATGAGGTCCACTTAATTTGTAGGATTGTTTGTGCTCTTTGCCATGCCATGCCATGCCTCATTAAACTGGACATGCATCATACTTGGGTGTGCATCATACCATGCTCGTGTGTTGGTTGTTTACTATGTTGTGTGCTTCTTTCTGGTGTTGCTTCGTCGGGTTGGTTCTGTTAACATCGCGTTTGTGAGGACCCGTTCGTCTACGTCTGTTTGTCTTGTTCAGGGACTCATTCTTCTTCCTTGCAGGATTTTAGGCAAGATGACCAGACCCTCGAAATAACTTCTATCTTTGCTTGCTAGATGCTCGCTCTTTTGCTATGCCTATGCTGCGATACCTACCACTTGCTTATCATGCCTCCCATGTTATTAAACCAAGCCTCTAACCCACCTTGTCCTAGCAAACCGTTGTTTGGCTATGTTACCGCTTTGCTCAGCCCCTCTTATAGCGTTGTTAGTTGCAGGTGAAGATTGAAGTTTGTTCCTTTTTGGAACATTGATATTTTGTTGGGATATCACAATATCTCTTATTTAATTAATGCATCTATATACTTGGTAAAGGGTGGAAGGCTCGGCCTTATGCCTGGTGTTTTATTCCACTCTTGCCGCCCTAGCTAGTTTCTGTCATATCGGTGTTATGTTCCCGGATTTTGCGTTCCTTACGCGGTTGGGTTATAATGGGAACCCCTTGACAGTTCGCCTTGAATAAAACTCCTCTAGAAAGGCCCAACATTGGTTTTACCATTCGCCACCTAGCCTTTTTTCCCTTGGGTTCTGCAGACTCGAGGGTCATCTTTATTTTAACCCCCCGGGTCAGTGCTTCTCTAAGTGTAGGTCCAACTGAGCGATGTCCGGAGCTACCAGGGGCAACTCTGGGATGGCCCACCCGACGTCTTGCTCATCCTGTGTGCCCTGAGAACGAGATATGTGCAGCTCCTATCGGGATTTGTCGGCACATCTGGGTGGCTTTGCTGGTCTTGTTTTACCATTGTCGAGGATTTCATGTAACCGGGATTCCGAGTCTACCTCGCTAGCAAATCCCGACATCTACCTCGCTAGCCCGCGAGCCCGCGCCGGCCATCTACCTAGCTAGCAACAAGAAACCAGGGCGGCCATGGCCCTTCTTCGATCGAACGGGCACAGCCACACTTGTTGAGCGTTGACCACGCCCCAGCCCAGATCCGCCGGCCCAATAGGCCCATGGGTGAGCAGCACCCCCCTCCAGCCCTTTGTGCCTATTGGGCCAGTTCAGTTTCCGGCCCGTTATGTTTTTTTTTTTCAGTTCAGGAGGTTTTTCCTAATATTTCAGAGAGTGCAGTTTTACAGAAAAGTCCTTAAACTTCATGCATTTAATAACTTCACAACCGTGCATCGGATCTAAATAATTTATACATGAAACTTGCTTAGAATTTTGTCTAGTTTCATAATATGTCATTTTCATCCATATTTAAAATGTTTAAAATGCTGTTTGCATATATTTGCCCCTATGCCATGTTAAAATGATTTAATTCATAACTAATTAACCGTAGCTCAGTTTTAAACAAACTTTATATGTAAATGCGGTAGAAAAATGCCTAGTTTAACATGGTGCTTTAATCTTGAATGTTTAACAACCCTAAAATTGTGTTTAGGGCAGAACAGTACCAAACCTAATATATGCATATGAGGAGTTTCCAGACTTGTTGTTTTGTTGTTCCGGCCTCATTTAAACTTGCCTAGATTAGATAGTTTCATCATGCTTCACCTCTTGCCATGCTAACAACATTTAATCTTGTTGGGTACATAAACGAGAGAGAACTAAATAAGTCATGTGGTGTTTTCTTCAATATGCAACTCCGTTGCATAATGAGCTCCACTTAATTTGTAGGATTGTTTGTGCTCTTTGCCATGCCATGCCATGCCTCATTAAACTGGACATGCATCATACTTGGGTGTACATCATACCATGCTCGTGTGTTGGTTGTTTACTATGTTGTGTGCTTCTTTTCGGTGTTGCTTCTTCGGGTTGGTTCTGTTAACGTCGCGTTTGTGAGGACCCGTTCGTCTACATCTGTTTGTCTTGTTCAGGGACTCGTTCTTCTTCCTTGCGGGATTTCAGGCAAGATGACCATACCCTCGAAATAACTTCTATCTTTGCTTGCTAGATGCTCGCTCTTTTGCTATGCCTATGCTACGATACCTACCACTTGCTTATCATGCCTCCCATGTTATTAAACCAAGCCTCTACCCCACCTTGTCCTAGCAAACCGTTGTTTGGCTATGTTACCGCTTTGCTCAGCCCCTCTTATAGCGTTGTTAGTTGCAGGTGAAGATTGAAGTTTGTTCCTTGTTGGAACATTGATATTTTGTTGGGATATCACAATATCTCTTATTTAATTAATGCATCTATATACTTGGTAAAGGGTGGAAGGCTCGGCCTTATGCCTGGTGTTTTATTCCACTCTTGTCGCCCTAGCTAGTTTCCCTCATATCGGTGTTATGTTCCCGGATTTTGCGTTCCTTACGCGGTTGGGTTATACCCTTGACAGTTCGCCTTGAATAAAACTCCTCCATCAAGGCCCAACATTGGTTTTGCCATTCGCCACCTAGCCTTTTTTCCCTTGGGTTCTGCAGACTCGAGGGTCATCTTTATTTTAACCCTCCCGGGTCAGTGCTTCTCTAAGTGTAGGTCCAACTGAGCAATGTCTGGAGCTACCAGGGGCAACTCTGGGATGGCCCACCCGATGTCTTGCTCATCCTGTGTGCCCTGAGAACGAGATATGTGCAGCTCCTATCGGGATTTGTCGGCACATCTGGGTGGCTTTGCTGGTCTTGTTTTACCATTGTCGAGGATTTCTTGTAACCGGGATTCCGAGTCTGATCTAGTCTTCCCGCTAGAAGGAATATCCTTCATTGACCGTGAGAGCTTGTGATGGGCTAAGTTGGGACACCCCTGCAGGGATTTGAACTTTCGAAAGCCATGCCCGCGGTTATGGGCAGATGGGAATTTGTTAATGTTCGGTTGTAGAAAACCTGAAGTTGACCTTAATTAAAATACATCAACTGTGTGTTTTACCATGATGGTCTCTTTCCGGCGGTGTCCGGGAAGTGAACACGGTGTTGGAGTTATGCTTGATGTAGGTTGTTTTAGGATCACTTCTTGATCATAGTTGTTCGACCGTGCTTTTGCCTTCTCTTCTCGCTCTCATTTGCGTTGTTAGCCACCAAATATGCTAGTCGCTTGCTGCAGCTCCACCTCATACCTTTTACCCTTCTTATAAGCTTAAATAGTCTTGATCGCGAGTGTGTGAGATTGCTAAGTCCCCGTGACTCATAGATACTTCCAAAACCAGCTTGCAGGTGCCGTTGAACCGTGCAGATGAAGCAACCAAGCTCAGGAGGAGCTCGATGAAGATCTTGTCCTTTATGTTGTTCCGTTTCCATTTGATCAGTAGTGGAGCCCAGTCGGGACGATCGGGGATCTGTGTAGCTTTTGGGGTAGTTTTCTTTTATTTTGATTCTGTAATCGGACCTTGATTGTATCTGGTTGATGTAATGCTTTATTCATGTAATTGTGTGAAGTGGCAATTGTAAGCCAACTATGTATCTTTTTCCCTTATGTATTACATGGGTTGTGTGAAGATTACCTCACTTGCGACATTGCTTTCAATGCGGTTATGCCTCTAAGTCATGCTTCGACACGTGGGAGATATAGCTGCATCTAGGGCGTTACAATTGGTCTCCATTGTCTTGGTTTAAACACCTTTGGAGGAAGATGGATGTGTCCACTTTGGGGAGTCTTAGACATAGAGTGCCTATTCTTGATGGAGAATATTTTCATGAGTGGAAAAACGAAATGCTTGAGATTTTCAATGAATATCACTTGAACAAGTATAGCTAGCCCTTGTGCACCTCCTGTTGATCCTTTGCATCCTACCCTTGATGATTCTATTAACATGACTCACAATCTTAGAACTGTTAATCTTATCACTAGAGGCTTGCCTAGAAACTTGATTGGATGTTTGCCTACTCTTAAGTGTGCCTACACCATATGGAAATTTCTCGAGGAACTCTTTCCAAATTATTCCTTGAAAGATCTAGATGAAATTCTCCATAAATCCATTGCCTTTATTAAGATGAATTCCAATGATCCCAAATTTGGTGACTGCTTATTTGAGCTTACTAATCTTACGAGTGCCAAAGGAGATGTTGGAATCATTAGCAATATCATTTCCAGAGCTATTAGAATTCATAAAGATAACTATAGAAATGATCATTTATCTAATGAATTACCCTCTCTAGGAATTGATCAATCACAAGATGATGTTGAACATGGATACTCTGATGAGGATGATGATGATAGCGACTATGATCTCGATGATGCGATGAGACACTTTGGTCTTATGGCAAATCTTCGCGACTACATGGCTGGAGGAAAGGAATGGGTCCTTGATAGTGGATGTACTGATCATATGACCGGAGATAAAGACATGTTCCGTGAGCTTGCTGGAAATGACAACCCTCGAAAGTATGTCACTTTTGGTGATAATTCAAAGGGTAAGGTGGTTGGCCTTGGTAAGGTGGCCATCTCACATGATAGCTCCATACAAAATGTCATGCTCGTTGAATATCTTGGCTACAACTTACTTTCAGTACCTAGACTTGCTAATTTCGGTTTCAATGTCCTATTTACCGAAGTAGACTACCAAGTGTTTCGGAGAGATACTCATAAAATGATCTTTACCGGTATACGTAGAGGAGATCTTTACATTGTTGATTACACTAAAAAGGCTCAACCTAGAACTTGCTTAATTGCTAAATCTTCTAAAGGCTGGTTGTGGCATAGAATGCTAGGCCATGTGGGCATGCGAAACCTTGACAAACTCATTAAAGGAAATCATATCCTTGGCATTAACGATGTCATATTTGACAAGGATAGACTTTGTAGTGCTTGTCAAGCAGGGAAACAAGTTGGAGGAAGTCATCGCGCTAAGAACATCATGACCACAATAAGACCACTCGAGCTACTTCACATGGATCTCTTTGGTCCAAATGCCTACAAGAGTCTCGGTGGTAACTCATTTGGTCTAGTCATAGTTGATGATTTTTCAAGATTTACGTGGGTGTTCTTTCTTGATGACAAATCACAGGTCCAAAAGATCTTCAAAAACTTTGCTAGGAAGGCCCAAAATCAATTTGACTTGAAGATCAAGAAGGTTTGGAGCGACAACGGAACGGAGTTCAAGAACACAAATGTGGACACCTTTCTTGACGAAGAAGGGATTACACATGAGTTCTCGGCTACGTACACACCTCAACAAAATGGAGTCGTTGAGAGGAAGAACCGGACTCTTATCAAGATGGCAAGAACGATGCTTGATGAGTACAAGACGCCAAAACACTTTTGGGTAGAAGTGGTTGAGACAGCTTGTCATGCAACAAATCGCTTGTATCTTCACAAGCTACTCGGCAAGGCGGCATACGTGCTCCTCACCGGTAACAAACCCCAAGTTGGATACTTTCGAGTATTCGGCTCAAAGTGCTACATTCTTGACAAGCATCGTCGTTCTAAATTTGCTCCTAAGTCTCATGAAGGTTTCCTACTTGGTTGTGGCTCAAACTCTCACACATACCATGTCTACAACAATTTCACCCGAAAGGTTGAATAAACGGTAGATGTGAAGTTTGATGAATCTAACGGCTCGCAAGTAAAGCAATTGCCAATTGATGTAGGAGACAAAGATCCCTCGGAAGCAATCCAAGACTTGTCTATTGGCAAGATTCGTCCAACGAAGATAAAGGAGAGTACCTCGTCCGTCCAAGTGGAAGCTTCTACCTCACGACAAGGTGAACCAAGAGTTGATACGGAAGCATCCATGAGTGGGACACACCAAGATGAAGAAAACGAGGAAGTACACCAAGACGAACGTCAACAACCTCCTTCTCCACCACGACAAGATAATGACAATGCTAACAATGAAAAAGGCCAAGAAGAAGAACAAGATGAAGAAGATGTTCAACCAAGACCCAAGCAAAAGCTTTCACGAGTTCGAGCAAGAATTGCTAAAGATCATCCCGTGGAGCAAATCTACAATGATATCCAAACCGAGAGAATCACTCGCTCTAAAACTCGTTTGGCTAACTTTTGTGAACATTACTCATTCATCTCTAGAATTGAACCTATGAAGGTTGAAGAAGCATTGGAGGATCCAGACTGGATAAATGCTATGCATGAAGAGCTACACAACTTTGAGAGAAATCAAGTGTGGACATTGGTCGAGAAGCCCGACAACAACCACAACATCATCGGTACCAAATGGGTGTTTCGCAACAAGCAAGATGAAGATGGACAAGTGGTTCGCAACAAAGCACGTCTCATCGCCCAAGGTACACACAAGTCGAAGGTATGGACTATGGTGAGACATATGCTCCCGTTGCTAGACTTGAGTCCATTCGCATCTTACTTGCCTATGCTAATCACCATGATATCACTTTGTACCAAATGGACATTAAAAGTGCTTTTCTAAATGGTGAAATTGAGGAGGAAGTTTACGTTAAGCAACCTCCCGGCTTTGTCAATCCTAAGAAACCTAATCATGTCTACAAACTTCACAAAGCCCTTTATGGTCTTAAACAAGCTCCTAGAGCATGGTATAAATGCTTGACCAAGTTCCTTATTGAAAAAGGCTTTGAAATTGGAAAAATAGATTCTACTCTTTTTACTAGAAGGGTTAATGGAGAACTATTTGTATGCCAAATTTATGTTGATGATATTATATTTGGATCAACTAACCCTCATTTTAGTGAAAAGTTTGGGAAGCTAATGTCGGAGAAGTTTGAGATGTCTATGATGAGTGAACTCAAATTCTTTATTGGTTTGCAAATCAAGCAAACCAAGGAAGGCACCTTTGTCTCTCAAACTAAGTACACCAAGGACTTATTCAAGAAGTTCAATATGCAAGAATGCAAAGGTATGACTACACCCATGCCTACTAGTGGACATCTTGATTTGACCAAAGATGGTGAACCGGTTGATCAAAAAGTTTACCGCTCTATGATTGGTTCATTGTTATATCTATGTGCTTCATGTCCCGATATCATGCTAAGTGTGTGCATGTGTGCACGATATCAAGCTGCTCCTAAGGAATGTCATCTTAAGGACGTGAAGAGGATAGTGAGATACTTAATACATACACCAAATTTTGGCATTTGGTATCCAAAGGGGGCTTCCTTTGATCTTGTTGGCTACTCCGACTCGGACTATGCCGATGACAAGGTTGATAGAAAGTCCACTTCGGGTACTTGTCAATTACTTGGTAGATCTCTTGTGTCTTGGTCTACCAAGAAACAAAACTCGGTATCCTTATCCACCGCCGAAGCGGAATACATTGCCGTTGGTTCATGTTGTGCTCAATTACTCTGGATGACCCAAAGTCTTAAAGATTATGGGATATATGTGAAACATGTTCCATTACTTTGTGAGAATGAAAGTGCTATCAAGATTGCTCACAATCCCGTGCAACACTCTCGAACTAAGCATATTGAAGTTCGTCATCATTTCATTCGAGATCACGTTGCTAAGGGTGACATAAACCTTAAGCATGTTCGCACCGATAAGCAATTAGCGGATATATTCACTAAACCACTTGATGAGAAAGTGTTTTGTAGGTTAAGAGGTGAATTGAACATCATTGATGCTTCAAACTTGGAGTAGGAACTCCATTGGATACATGCAAGACTTGAGCTTACAACTAATCACTTGATATTTCTCCTATGATGATTATCCTATGTCTTGAAAATTTGCATCTTGCATGTTATCTAACCCTTTTAGGTACTTGGATGAATCTAATTCTATGAGATTGCAACTCACTCACATCTTGAGCAATCTCTACATCAACAAGTCTCTACACAATGGTGGTTGCTGACAAGGAAGCACGAAACCTTTCAAACATATCCTTTGACAAATTCTATCTTGAGTTTCATCATTGTCATGTTGGATACACAAGTGCTCTTCCTTGCGAAAACTAACCCATGTAGGTAGATGAACTCAAAATCCAAAGGGTGCTCCCAACTCTTGATGGGATACATCAACCTTGAGCAACCCTCACAAGTTCAACTACATGATCAAGATCAACACCGCCACCCAAGGTATGTTATTCCATCTTAGAGTAGCTTTACTCCAAGTCATGAGTCAAAGCAACTTGACAAGATGTGAATACATCAAGATACTTAAATGAAAAATGGTAACTCCATTTTGAGCTTAAACGATGAGTACGACCTATGATCAAGTGATCTCACTTGACTCCTAAGTCAATGTACTCTAACATAGGTGACTTTGTCACCGCCCAACTCTAGATGAAGTTCTCTTGTGTTCTTTTCTGTGTTCTTGCATTTGTCTCATGCATATTTGTTTCCCCTTTCAAAAAAAACTTCATCTAGATCTCTTAGTCTCTTTTCTTTGCTTTTTGTTCTGCATTTTCTGCATCCAATTCATTGCAAATCTTTGTGAGATCTTATTTGTCCAGTGAGTTGAGGTGACAAGTGTTCTTCTCTGTGATGAACTCGGTTCCACCGGTTTCATGTCTCCGGTCTAGCCGAAGCTTTTCGGAGCAACTGAAGCATACAACTCGGTGACACCGATTTCAATAAAAGAAAAACATTTTGCCATTTATTCATGTTTTATTCTTGATCCAGCTCCACTCAATGAATCTTGTCCTCTGCAAGCATCACATTTACCTTAATGCTTTGTACTGTGATTCAAGGACCGAACCCATTCACAACAAATTCCAGAAGACCCTACTTGGAAATTGATGTCAAAGGGGGGGAGAGAGATCGCATCAAAGCTTAATCATATCTCTAGGGGAGGGAATACTCCAAGAAAGAGTGATCTTCAAGGATCCCAGATGCTTGATGTTCAAGAGGAGAGATGCCACATGTCTTCTTGGGGGAAAGACATGTTCATATGTGCTTATTTGCATTAGCTCTGTTCATTTGCTTCTTTGAGCTCCGTTTTTCTGTTCCCTATCTTCTCCCAGTATCCCATGCTAGATTCAGGGGGAGCAAGACATCCAAGGGAAAGAAATTCATTAAATTCATTGCATATCTTTCTCTTTGGGGACATGTCAATATCTATCGTGATACTCTGTACTCACTCTACATGTCATCCCAGTCTTGGTACTCTTGTGGTTTCTTTTGTTTGCTCTAGCTAGTGGGTGCATCTGTGTTATCTAACCTTGTTTACGCAGGCTCATTCCATCCTAGCCAACTCAAGACCACAAGGCAAGTATATGCATCATAGTCATGTGTATGAGAAATTCTTGCTGATGTACATACTGTTTGCAAGAAGGACTCATGGGCATGAAGGTACATTTCTCATATTTTCATCATTTGCTCTGATGCATATAGCCAAGATACATGTAACACTTTGCTACTCTGTCATGGTTATGCTCTCACATGCTTCTATATTCCATATTCACATGTTTGCATACATGTAGGGCGAGCCTATGCTTGTTACATGTCTTTCCAAAGCTTTACTTGCTATTCTCTATATCTTTATCTAAAGCTTTGATGTATGTTGTCATCAATTACCAAAAAGGGGGAGATTGAAAGCACAAGTGCTCCCTAGGTGGTTTTGGTAATTAATGTCAACATATCTCTTGTTGGACTAACATTTTTATCTAGTATGTTTTAGATAAGTTCAACAGTGAAGTGGCATGGACTAGAGGATGTGAAACCCCTTCAAGATGCTAGGGACAAAGGATTGGCTCAAGCTCAAAGCTTAAGACTCTACATTTTCCATTTTAGTGATCCAAGATCACATTGAGTCTATAGGAAAAGCCAATACTATCAAGAAGGGATGAGGTGTTGCTTGATGAGGTTCTTGCTTCATAGTGCTTAGTGATATGCTCCAAAGCCCTCAACCACTTTCTCACTTCCAAATATGTCCCACACCAAATATCCAACTCGGCCCCACCGATTCTTTCTATCCGAAGCCACCGAGTTCAGTTGACATAGCCGCTGCCAGAAACCCTAATCAGTTCGGTCTCACCGATAGGGATCTCGGTCTCACCGAGATGGGCTTGCAAACTCTCTGTTACCTGTTGTAATATTTTCGGTCCCACCGAGATATGCAATCGGCCCCACCGAGTTTTGGATTTACCCTAACCCTAGCACATCGGTCCTACCGAGTTGATCCAGTCGGTCCCACCGAAAACCCTAACCGTCACTAGATTTGCTGAATCGATCCGAACGAGTTTATCAATTAGGTCCCACCGAGATTGGCAAGTTGTGTGTAACGGTTAGATTTTGTGTGGAGGCTATATATACCCCTCCACCCACTCTTCATTCATGGAGAGAGCCATCAGAACATACCTACACTTCCAATACACATTTTCTGAGAGAGAACCACCTACTCATGTGTTGAGGCCAAGATATTCCATTCCCACCATATGAATCTTGATCTCTAGCCTTCCCCAAGTTGCTTTCCACTCAAATCTTCTTTCCACCAAATCCATATCCTGTGGGAGAGAGTTGAGTGTTGGGGAGACTATCATTTGAAGCACAAGAGCAAGGAGTTCATCATCAACACACCATTTGTTACTTCTTGGAGAGTGGTGTCTCCTAGATTCGCTAGGTGTCACTTGGGAGCCTCCGACAAAGTTTGTGGAGTTGAACCAAGGAGTTTGTAAGGGCAAGGTGATCGCCTACTTCATGAAGATCTACCGCTAGTGAGGCAAATCCTTCGTGGGCGATGTCCATGATGGGATAGACAAGGTCGCTTCTTCGTGGACCCTTCGTGGGTGGAGCCCTCCGTGGACTCGCGCAACCGTTACCCTTCGTGGGTTGAAGTCTCCATCAACGTGGATGTACGATAGCACCACCTATCGGAACCACGACAAAAACATCCGTGTCTCCAATTGCGTTTGAATTCTCCAAACCCTTCCCTTTACATTCTTGCAAGTTGCATGCTTTACTTTCCGCTGCTCATTTACTCTTTGCATGCTTGCTTGATATGTATTGTGTTTGTTAAACTTGTGCCAAAACTCCACTCCAACTTAAAGAAATTAAAAACTGCAAATTTGGTACTTAGTGTCTAATCACCCCCTTTAGACACCTCTTCTCGATCCTTTCAGTATTCTTCCCACGCCCGGGTGCATTAAGCTCCAATGCCGGCGCCGACGCCGGAGACACCAATGCCGCCTCCGCCGGAGACACCAATGATGCTGGCGCGCTGTGCGAGTTGCTGCCCGTGAAGCTGGGAATCGAGGGCGGCCCCTGTTGGCCGCCCGCAATCCACGCCTACAGCCGCTCAATCAAGGTAGACACAATGGCGGTGATCGTCTCTCCCAGTTGGTCTCGCACTTTCTCTTCGACTATCTCTGGAATCCACGCCACTTGTGCCTTGAGTTCTTGAACCTCGCGCCCCTGGCTTTCCGAGCTGGTCTTTCTCTCCTTTCGCCCAGCGTTATAGTATTCTGACCATTTCGTGGACAAGCCTTTGCCGGCCACACGACCAGCTGACGACAGCTTACTGAACTTATCCTTGTGTTTCATTATGTTCAACGCCCTATTTAAAGTGGTGTCCCAAGGGGAGCTCTGAGATGACCCCGCGCTACTGCTTTCAGTGTCCTACGGAAGGAACATGAACCATTTAGAAATTTGGCTTCATTAATTAGAATGCAACCATATGGAGCTAATTACACGGGGGTGTATTCCTTACCAGAACAAGCTCAAGCGCCTTGGTCTTCGGATCCATGGTAAGCTCCTTTGTTACCGGGTCCACCTTATACCAAGCCCTGACATAGTTCCTGGTCTGCTTGTCACGGTATTTATCGAAGAGGGGCGGTAGGCCTTGCTCGGCATGCTCTACGTCCTCCTTGTCCCATATAGGTTCCGCCACTCTGTAACCGCCGGACCGAGTTTGTGGACCCCTAAGTTCAAGTTCCGCATATCTTCCCCCACTGACTTGATTCCGCAGATGCGTTGCTCTCGCACTTGATCTTGAACCTCGGGTAGTCAGCTTCGCTGATCGAAGGATTTGTCTCCTTGATCTTCTCATAACTATCACCTCTTAGAATCCTTCTGTTCACCGTGGCTCTCCAAGTAGCCAGGGTCGTGCTCATCTTCGTGAGGGCGGCACTGTTCACTTTATTCCCTGAGAGGCGTGTGTTTGCGAAGTCACCGGGGAGCTTGTATCATTCGTGCAGCTTCGTGAAGAGGAGGTTGCGCAAATTTCCTCGGTCACGATGCCTTAGGTTCTTGGTGTTGATTGAGACGGTGCTCCGGAGAATGCACCCGAGTTGTCCTGCGTACCCACTTACTAATTCTTTGGGCGCCGTTGGATGCCCACTGGAGGACACTTCAGTAAATTCCTCCTTGATGGTGCCGAGCACGTTTGAGCATCGGTCCTTCCGTTGCCTCTTCAGTTGGCTGTCATATGTGCGTGTGCTGCCATCATCAGTGCTGGCATCCTCGGCGGCACCATCAGTGGTGTCATCCCCGACGCCACTAGGGGTTGTGTAGTCGGGATCGGTGTCTTCCGCGGCGTCCTCATAGCGATGAGGTTCTTTCTCCATCTCCCGGGACAGCTCCCAGAATGCCTTGCCTGAACCGACGGCCTCATCGTTGTTGGCCATGTTCGCTCTAAATAGGAAAAAAGGCTACAAGAGTTATTCCTTAAATGCAGTCTAGGAAAAAATAAATCCACAAGTCAATATATCAGGACCCATCACATCTTCATAGACTCGATGGGGCCTCAAATGCCCTTCCTCATCTACAACTAGTTGTCCGCCTCAATCGATGGATTTTCTCACATTTTTCTGATTCAAACTAGATTTCGATGGCTATTAGGTTATTCGGCATGTAATCTAAAATAATTAGAAAGTATAGGTTGTTTCTACTATAATGCATTATTGACTTGTTATTTGTGAGAACCAAAAGAAAGCCAACCATCTCAAAGTTTTGGACTGGACCCAATTCTCAAACTGAACCACCACATGGACTGAAGCGCATTCAGCTCTATACTGTATGTATTCAGTTTGATCAACTTGCAAACCAGCCAGCATTGGGAAGTTCCAGTCTACTAGTAGAGGGGTAAACATGAGGAGCAGCTTGTAGGTTTGCTTGCTCCGGTTGGACGGGATGGAGGATATAGCGGTAGCAACTCAAAGCAGTAGGAGTAGCACCCCTATATCGTACATAGATTTATTTTTTGCCCTGCTGCTCTTACTAGTTTTAGCTTATCAAAGTGGATGTATGTATCACATGTTTCTGAAACTAGATTTGTATTACTGGTAGGTTATTTTGTCTATGTGATCTAAAATAAATACAAAAATATCGGCTGATTCTACTATAATGCATTATGAGTCTCAAAACTTCCAGTTATGTTTGCAATATTAACAGGAGTACACTACTAGAGTTAACAAATTGGGCATCTTCTCGGTAAAACTATAAATGCTGATTAATTTTTGTTTCGGTTGAGAATCGGGCACCTTCTAGGTCAAGAAAATTGGGCATGACCTTTGCTCATTTTCTTGACCTAGGAGTGCCCTATTCTCAACCGAAACAAAAATTAATCAACATTTCAGGAGCAAGGGGTCATTTCAGAAGATCACAAGTTCAGAAGATCTATAGTAGCAGCAGCATCAAAAGTTGACAAAATTCAGTGAATATAATGATCAACTCTACAGTAGCAGCATCACAAGTAGTACAGCAGCAACATCATCACAAGTAGTACAGCAGCAGCCACTGAAATACCTGAGAGAATAACAGAGATTAGGTCACAAGTAGCAGCCACAAGTAGTACAACATCATCACAAGTAGTACAGCAGCAGCATCACAAGTACTCCTGACTAGTATAGTGAACAACAGAGATTATACCTACTTAACGAGCCAATATAAACACAAGCAACTGAGAAAATTTACAATCACTTGACCTGAGAGATGCAACTGCCCTAATGCTTCATCCAAGATCTAAGACAACAACTCCACAACCCATGAAACAATCAGGAGGAAAGCATCATGCACAATAGCTCCTTTACAACAGAGTAAAACCTCGAACAAAGCATGAATTTAACACATCGGAACTGACAAACATCTAGCAACAAGTGTATCACCATTTTTCATAGATACGTTCACTTCCAAGGCGTTTCAAGGCCCTAAAGTGGATCTAATTACTGGCGAGGAAAATGATCCATGCAGTATCAGTACAGCAAAGCAACTAGCAACCTCACACCAACAAACAACTGAATAACTCGATTCCTAAGCATCATCCACACCACATCTGACCACCGACGGATCTAAACCACCACCAAATTCACATAGAACAGCCACAAATCGCGACTACTAGTAGCAAGAAAACACGCGCTCGACCTCCAAATCGAGTCACAACACTGTGCGACCCAGCCAGGACTACGCTCCGAGACTACGACGAGGAGGCCAAGGAAGATCATGCTGGGAAGAAATGGAGGAAGGGGTGAAATTTTCTTGAAGATCATGCTGGACCTTGTGTTGTGTTCTTCAACAGCATCATCGAGGGAGGGAGTACCTGGGCCAGCAGAGGAGTGCTGCTCCGGGAGGCGGCGGCGCGGGCTGGAGGTTCGCCGGAGGGCCGACTGCAGTGGCGGTGGCGGAGAACCCTAGCTCCTTCGTTCGCGCGGGAGTGCGACCCCTCCTTTGTTCGCACCATACCTGAAAATCAAGTTAATAATGAAGGACTTAGGGGAGGGGAGATGGGAGGAGGATGAGGGGGAGAGGGGCAGGAGCAGCCCCTGCTCTCCCATGCGCGCCGGGGGACGAGAGAGAGGGGTGGGAACAGCGGGGGCGACGTGGAGCTGTACCTTCGCGGCGGTGAGGAGGCACGATGGCGACGGCTCGGCGAGATCCAAAGGCGTCGGAGACGAGTGGCCGGAGGTAGAGGACGAGGTGGGAGCGGCGGAGCCCGGGAGCGAGGTCGTCGGTGGGTGGGGGCGGCAGCGAGGGGCGAGATGCAGATCGATTGGGGAGAAGGATGACCGGGGGGTCGTCTTGGATAATTTAGTGGGGGGAGGGTTAGCAATGGCGTACCTTTCAGGGGTACGCCATAAACACTGTGATAGCAATGGCGCACCTTCTCCTGGTGCGCCATTACTAACTCTTTTTTTGTATTTTTAGTTGCATGTAATAATTTTTTAGAAAATGACCATAAATTTTAAAATGTTATGATATAAGTAGTTATTACTAATTTTCAAATACTTGCGTTGCAAAACATTTGTGAATTGGTAAAACATTTATGAATATGAAAAAATATCATCAAATTTGAAAAAAATATTCATGAATTCAAAAGGTGCCCATGAAATTTAAAAACATTCATGAGTTCAAAGAATATTAACAAATTCAATACTTTTTATGAGTTAGAAAAATGTTTGCATTTTCAAAAAATGTTTGCAAATTTAAGTAGGAAAAGGAACACTGAAAAATAAAATACCAGAATAAACATAAATAAAAATCGGTATATCAATGGTGCACCTCCTAGGGGTGCGCCATAAATACCTTGATAGCAATGGCGCACCTTCTCTTGGTGCGCCATTACTAACTTTTTTTATTTTACCAGAATAAACATAAATAAAAACAATTAAAATGCCAGAAGAAAACATTAATCCCCACTATTTTGAACAAAAGAGGTTACTGGATAGAGGACTAGAACACAAGAAATGCCATTTCCATATGTCGAAATACAATCGAGAAATGAAGACTACAATTTAAATCATTGTGCAAAGATTTAGAATTGGATCGATGATATGGTTGAAATCAAATGATACATGTAATAATTTAGTTGCATGTAATAATTGAGCTTGCCACTGACACACACACGCGCGGCCGACACGTCGTGATTGGATCTTAGCTATCTTTTCACAATCTTCATGCCCTTCTTTTTTGCAAATGGAGTTCTTCTCTTAAACGGACGTCCTTTGGGTAGGGTGGTCCTGCTTCTTCTTGTGGTGTATGGTACTTCATCGTCGTCGTCATGTTCCATCTTCGGGTCGCCGTACTTGTCGAAGTCTTGCTCATTGGCGACTCCATCCATTCCGATGATCTTCCTTTTGCCTCTCCCCACGACAACATGACTGGGCTTTGACGGGTCGGTAATGAAGAAGCATTGGTCCACTTGGGAAGCCAGTACCCATGGCCCATTTTTCACGGTGAAGTTTGTGACCGCGGTCTTGGATTTGGCTTCGGGTATAACCATGGTGGTGAAATACCGGTCTTCTTTTAGGACGCCCTTGGCCCATCTGACAGGGAACATCGGGACCTTCTTTCCAGCGTAGCTCAGCTCCCAGATCTCCTCGATTCTTCTGTAGTATCTGTCATTGTCGTTACCGGTGTAGGATTCCATCGTTACCCCAGAGTTCTGGTAATCATCGCTCTTCATGTCCTTTTCCTCAGTGTAGAATGTGTAGCCGTTGATATCGTATGCCTCATAGGTCATTAGGTTGTTCTCGGCGCCCTGTGACAAGGCGAATATGAGTATTTCTTCCGCAGAAGAATCCTCATGTAAAGGGTACGACAGAAGCTTCTCCTTGAACCAACGCATGAAACATGAGTTGTGCTCTTTGATTATATCTCCGTCCGTCCTCTGTTGGCCTCGGTCATTGTACGTCTTCTCAATAAAGGTTTTGTGCTCTACCACCCAAGGATCGACCACGTCTATGTGTTGTAGCGCGACTAGGTTTGCTCTTTCAAAGTCGGCGAGTCAAACCTTGAAGTCGACATGCATTTCACGGTGACCCTCGCGGTGACCCCATCCAGCGAGCCTACCGAGGTGCCTGTTGACAGGCAGACCAACGGGGTTCTCGATGCCTAGATAATTCATGCAGTAGGAGATGCACTCTTCGGTCAGAAAGCCCTTGGCTATGCTTCCCTCTTGACGTGACATGTTGCGAACGTATCTTTTGATGACACCATTCATCCTTTCGAACGGCATCATGCTGTGCAGGAACGTCGGCCCGAATTGGATGATATCCTCCATGATATGGACTAGCAGATGCACCATAACGTCGAAGAATGCGGGCGGGAAGTACATCTCAAGCTTGCATAGTATCACCACGATCTCTTCCTATAGCCTTCTGAGTTGCCTCACGCCAACCGACTTCCGAGAGATGATGTCAAAAAAGTTGCATAGGCCAAATAGCGTTTCACGGACGTGCGCGTCCATGATCCCAAGGATTTCAACTTGAAGTATCTGCGTCATCAGCACGTGACAGTCGTGAGACTTCATCCCGCTGAAATTTTGCTTCGCTGAGTCTACGTATCTGCTTATCTTCCCCGCGTAACCGTAAGGAAGTTTTACTCCTATGAGGCACGTGAAAAACTGCTCGATCTCCTCCTGACTTAGAGTGAAGCACACGGGAGGGCAGTCATTTCCGATCTTCTTGGCCTTTTTGCCTTTGCGACAACTTTCTGTGTCCTTCGCCTCATCATCATCATCATCAACATCATTAGCGTGAAGCTCCTCCCTGATGCCCATTGATTTCAAGTCTGCCCTTGCTTTCGGCCCATCTTTGGTCCTCTCTGGCATGTTGAGCAGGGTACCAAGTAGACTCTCGCACATGTTCTTCGTGATATGCATGACATCAAGGCCGTGAGGCACATGGAGGATCTTCCAGTACGGCAAGTCCCAGAAAACAGACCTCGTTTTCCATACCTTCAACAGCGGCTCTGGCGCCTTTCGCTTCTTTCCTGGCGGTGGGCACTCTTTTCCAATTTTTCAACAGCTCGTCTATTTCCTCGCCGCTCCTCATACGCGGGCGTCTTTGGGGTTTGGTTTCACCATCGAACAGATCCTTTCGTTTTCTCCATGAGTCATCGTCATGAAGCCACCTTCGATGTCCCATGAACACGGTTTTCGAAGACCCGGGATCTCTATCTAGCTGGCGATAAGTTGTGTCATCCATGCACCTGACACATGCAGAAAATCCGTGGACCACCTGCCCCGCGACATATCTATAACCGAGATAGTCGTGCACTGTCTTGAGCAGTGCGGCTCTCATAGAGAAATATTCTTTCACTGCGGCATCCTATGTATTGGCTGGCGTTTTCGACAACGTGTCTAGCTCCTCTTTCAGCAGCCCCAGATACAGATTGATGTCGTTCCCTGGTTGTTCCGGCCCTTCAATTAGCATACTCATGTGAATGTACTTCCTCTCCATGCACAACCAGGGGGGAAGGTTGTACATCCACACAAACACAGGCCAGGTGCTATGTGTGCTTCTCTGGCTGCCAAACGGATTAACTCCATCGGTGCTCGCGCCCAGCACGATGTTCCTTGGATCGTCCCTAAATTCTGGGATTTCAAAGTTCAACGCTTGCCACTGGCTCGCATCCTCAGGGTGACTCATTATCTTGTCTTTTTTATTTATCTCCGGATCATTTCCGTTATCTTCTCGCTTCTTCTCCTCCCTATCCGCTTGCCAACGCAGGAGTTTTGCTAGCTTAGGGTCCGCGAAATATCGCTGCAGACAAGGAGTGATCGGAAAGTACCACACCACTTTTCGAGGAGTTTTCTTCCTCTTCTTGTATCGAGTGATGCCGCACACCAGACATATGGTAGACTCTGCGTGCTCGTCCCGATAAATGATGCAATTGTTCATGCACACATGGTATTTTACGTGCGGTAAATCCAGAGGACACACAATTTTCTTCGCCTCCTCGAAACTGGTCGGGCACTTGTTCCCTTTGGGAAGATGTTTGTGCCAGAATGATATGTTCTCGTCGAAGCATGCGTTGGTCATTTTGTGTTTTACCTTCATCTCCAGAGCCATGAACGTTACTTTCAGGCGGGTATCCTCGGGCCTGCATCCTTCATACAATGGAGTAACCGCGTCTATCTCCAGTTGATCCAGCTTGGTTTTCTCTCGGGCGACAGCTCTTGCGTTACCCGTCTGCTTGAGAAGCACCTCTTGAATATGAGGGTCCTGCACCCGGCCCATCGATGGTCCATCATCATCTGCTCCGGCATCTTCATCTTCATGATCATGCCCTTCGTCTTGATCTTCCTCATCATCATGTACGGCATCTTCTACATGATGACTGTGTCCTGCATCTACTTCGTGACCATGTCCTGAAGATTCTTCGTCTTCTCGCCCGCCCTGGCCGCGGTTGTCTTGCTGCCCTTCCTTATTTCTTGCCCGGCCCCCATGGACGACTTCATAATCATCTTCATCACCTTGCCACCGATAGCCATCCATGAAACCACGCAAGAGCAGGTGGTCCCGCACCTATCCGGAATCCGGGTCCATAAGGCTCTTCAGCTTGCATCTTTGACACAGACATCTTATCTCCGTCTCATTCTTTTGAAGCATCTCGGCCTTCGCAGAGCTCAAAAACCTATTCACGATGCTTTCGGTCATCGTGCGGACCATGGTCGCCTGCGGGGTAGAGCAAAACGATATTTTAGAATAAAAAAAAAATTTGGCATGACTTTGCCTAAAAATAGGACCAAATATAATGCATAGTGCCAAATTCTCGCCGAAACGGAAATGAATCAATATTCCGGCAAAATATTGGCAACTATCGCATTTCAAATACCGGTACCTGCAAACACAAACATATGCAACACCACAAACATACGTAGATCTAGGCCATAAAAAGTGTCTAAGTTGTTGGAGGGAGAAAAAAATAGATCTAGAACATAAAGAAAGCTTTCCCCTTACTTACCTATCAAAAAAAGGAAATTTAACCACTTAATTTGGGTCAATCTATGGTGCAAATGAGGTGAGGAGGAGGAGGCAGCCGAGACCAAGCTTGGTAGAGGTGGAGAGAATGAAGTGGGAAAATAAGTGTGGTAGGTGGCTGTCAAAAATATCTAGTTGCTCCCAGGTTAGCAATGGCACACCATCTAAGAATGCGCCATTACTAGTTTTAAAAAATAAAAATAAAAAAATGTTAGTAGTGGCGCATCAGTGGATAGTGCGCCATCCACTGGTGCGCCACTACTAACATTTTTTTATTTTTAAAACTAGTAATGACGCATCACACACCAAGTGTGCCATTAGTAATGTGGCCAATAATGGCGTATCTATATCTGGTGCGCCACTGCTATATAATAGTGGCGCATCACATACATAATGTGTCATTGATGTCCATATTAATTATAGTCGTTTTTCTAGTAGTGGCCTTCATGGTTGATTGAGAAACGCTTGGAGGTAGCCAAGCCTACATACGCAACGATGAACCTCCCTTGCCGCCAGCCAAGATCTGTGTATGTGTACGTATATATGTGCAGATGCAGGGGGGCAGGATCCGACTCGAGATTAGAAGTAGATGAAGTCGGACGGGAAGCGATCTGACGACTCCGACTCCCGATTAACAATCAACAAGAGCATGTAGTCTTGCTCAAATTCAACGAGGAATCAGGGCACAGAAAAAGCAAGAGCGGATTATCTACCATGCACGGGATATCCCATGCATGTTCTAGCGCCGTGGTCAGGTTGTGTGTCAGAACCATTAGTATCAGGTCCACGCATGCTCCACCTTTCTCTCTATAACTCTATCCCAGAAATATCTCCTCTCTTATTTCTTTCTATGTAAATTTAGATGTCTGATATCTTGTGAAACAAAAGTTTGATTTACATTCTATTTGGACAAATGTGTTTATTCCACTATGATAGTCAAAACAAGACCAATATTAATTTTTTTAAATATACTCAAGAGTGTTCTTCTTTTAAAGTCCTAATCTTAAGGAACACAAATATGCAAACGAATTGTAAATCAAATTTTCAGTTCAAAAGATAAAATGGATTCTAACATTAAAATGATAGGAAAAAGCATGGAATGCTAGGAGGAGAGAGGTGAGATGAAAAAGGAAGGTTGACAGTGTGCAAAAGAGTGACCAGTTGATGTGACCCATTTGACATGCATGCATGAACACGAATCTCCGTCATGCATGATCAACGGCCACTACATGCATGGGATATCCCGTGCATGGTAGATATGTTTTTGGAAATTGCTAACTCACATCTAGATGATATTTAAGGATGTCACATCTAAGTCCAGGGCCGTCAGATTATATATATCTTTAAAACTCGCGCAAAGTGATCGTTCCTCGCACGCTCGTGCACGTCGCATTGACGTGCGTGTCAGCCTGTGTCTCCACGCGAGATTGCGGCGAGCCGTCTTGTTTGTGGGCTTTTTCTGTTTTGTCTCGGGCTGGTCTGCACCGTTTGATATGTTTGTGGTTTTTTTTCTGTTTGTCTCAGTTGTGGGCTTCCATGTACCATGGTTGGAATTTCTAAAAAAAAAGTACCATGGTAAGAGAACAGTTAGAGAAAGTTGTCCCTATTTTCTCTCGAGAGGTGCTCATTCATTTTCTCACGTTGCTGTTTTTTTCCTACAATCCTTCACGTAAGGAGTGGGTTGGAAGTGAAAAGGGTGGAGTGAAAGTAAGTGATTTTCCACTCCCATTTGTTTGTTTTATTTATATTTTCTCTTTTTTCATTTCTTTTTCTTTTTCCTTTTTCTTTTGATTTATTTGTTTTTAAATCTTGATTTTTTTCACTATGTTATCAATTCAATTTAAATGTCGTGCAAATCTTTGTCGGGTTGTTTTGTCGCGTGTGTCCCATGTTGTGCGTATTGTGTCTACTTATCGGTCTGCTCGTGTTTGTATCTTTTGTTGGTACGTTTTCATGGCGCGATCTAGGGGTCCTATTTCAAATTGGTTTTGTTAATTCTCACTTAGATGGGAGTTAACAATGTCTCATTTAACTCATATTCTGTTAGATATATGTGCTCCTGAGTTGTGCCGTTGTCGTCGTGTCGTATTTTTTGTTTGCCCCTTGTGAAGCAGTGATGCCTGATATGACTTTTTTAGTGGGCTTTTTTAGGGCCACGTGTCTTTCTATTATCTGTCTTTATTTATTTTGGTTCAACTGGGTAGCTAGAGAAGATATTTTTTTCCTTTCGAATTTGCTAAATCTCATCTTTGTGATGTCTCATCTAACTCCATAACCGAACAATTTGTTTGCTTTAAGATTCACACAAACTTGATCATGCGCACCGATATCAGCTTGTTTTTTTTGTCGCGTGTCCTCTTCGCCCCATTTTGTTTTGTGTTGGCTTGTTCTTGTGATTCTTTTTACACTAGTCCATATATGTTGTTGTTTGAGGGGCATGACCCGTTTCTCTTTTTTTCGTTTTTGCTATGCATTTTGATCTGGTGGAGAATTTGTAGAGTCCGCCCTTCACTCGCAAATGGTCTTCTAAGTCCACTCTCGACTAGCAATGGGCATGTATTTTGTTTTTCATCACAGTTGCAAATCTACACTCGACTTGCAACTGGGTTCATAATTTGTTATTGTCCCAGTTACAAGTCCACCCTCCACTCGCAATTGTTCTCGTAGTTGTCCTAATTGCAAGTCCACCCTCGACTAACAATGGACATGTATTTTGTATTTCATTGAAGTTGCAAATCTATACTCGACTCACAACTAGGCTCGTAGTTTGTTATTGTCGCAGTTGCAATTCCACCCTCGACTCACGAATAGTATTAGTATTATAGTTTTGTGTAGTTGTCCTGGATGCAAATCCACTCTTGAGTCGCAACTAGGCTCGTAGTTTGTTTCATCTCAGTCGCTAGTCCACCCTCGACTCGCAACTTGTATCGTAGTTTTTCTAGTTGTCCCAGTTGCAAGTGTACCCTCAACTTACAACTCGTATCATAGTTCAGTGTACTTGTCCCTGTTGCAAGTCCACTCTCGACTCGCAACTAGGACCATAGTTTGTTTCATCCCAATTGCAAGCCCAGCCTTGACTTGCAACTCGACATGTATTTTGTTTTTCCTCCCAATTGCAGGTTCACCCTCTCTCGCAAATGTATTTTGTGGTTTGTTTTATCCCTATTGCAACTCGATCCATGACTTGCGACTAGGCTCATAGTTGTTCCAGTTGCAAGCCCACCCTTGACTCGCAACTGAAGCATGTGTTTTTTTGTTTTTTTCATCATAGTTGTAAGTCCACCCTTGACTCGCAACTGGGCATATAGTTTGTCTATCCCAATTGCAAGTTGACTCTTGACTCGCAACTAGGCTTGTATTTTGTAGTTGTCCCGGTTGCATGTCCACTCCCGATTCACAAATGTGCTCGTAGCTCTTCTAGTTGGGTGTCCACCCCTCAACTAGAAATTGGGCATGTGTTTTGTTATCCCAATTGCACATCCACGCTCAACTCGCAACTGGGCTTTTGTTTGTTATTTCCCGGTTGCAAGTCCACCCTCGACTCGCAAATGGTATCATAGTTTTGTTTCATCCCAGTTGCAAGTCCACCCTTAACTCGCAACTGGGATCGTAGTATCCTAGTTGTCCTAGTTGCAAGTCCACCCTCGACTCGCAACTGGGCACATAGTTTGTCGTTGTCCCGGTTGTAACTGCGTCCAACCTCGATACGCAGCTAGGCTCAGCCAATATTTCTCCTAGTTGTAAGTTAACCCTCCACACGCAACTAGGGTTCCGATCCTTTTTTGTCCCATTTTTGCAAATCCACCCCGACATGCAACTGGGGAGCCTATTTTTTTTGTACCAGTTGCAAGTCCAACCTCGATACACCACTGATCCCAACCCATTTTTCTCCAAGTTTCAAGTCCACCTTCGAGTCAAAACTGGGTTGCAACTCCACCTTCAAGATGCAACTGTGGCGGAGCCCACCTTTTTTCCTAGTTAAAAGTCTGAAGGAAATATGCCCTAGAGGCAATAATAAAGTTATTATTTATTTCATTATATCATGATAAATTTTTATTATTCATGCTAGAATTGTATTAACCGGAAACATAATACATGTGTGAATACATAGACAAACAGAGTGTCACTAGTATGCCTCTACTTAACTAGCTCATTGATCAAAGATGGTTAAGTTTCCTAGCCATTGACATGGGTTGTCATTTGATTAACGGGATCACATCATTAGGAGAATGATGTGATTGACATGACCCTTTCCGTTAGCTTAGCACACGATCGTTTAAGTATGTTGCTATTGCTTTCTTCATGACTTATACATGTTCCTATGACTATGAGATTATGCAACTCCCGTTTATCGGAGGAACACTTTGTGTTCTACCAAACGTCACAACGTAACTGGGTGATTATAAAGGTGCTCTACAGGTGTCTCCGAAGGTACTTGTTGGGTTGGCGTATTTCGAGATTAGGATTTGTCACTCCGATTGTCGGAGAGGTATCTCTGGGCCCTCTCGGTAATGCACATCACTTAAGCATTGCAACTAATGAGTTAGTTGCGGGATGATGTATTACGGAATGAGTAAAGAGACTTGCCGGTAACGAGATTGAACTAGGTATTGAGATACCGACGATCGAATCTCGGGCAAGTAACATACCGATGACAAAGGGAACAACGTATGTTGTTATGCGGTCTGACCGATAAAGATCTTTGTAGAATATGTAGGTGCCAATATGAGCATCCAAGTTCCGCTATTGGTTATTGACCGGAGACGTGTCTCGGTCATGTCTACATAGTTCTCGAACCCGTAGGGTCCGCACGCTTAACGCTACGATGATAGTTATATTACGAGTTTTATGTTTTGATGTACGGAAGGTTGTTCGGAGTCCCGGATGTGATCACGGACACGACGAGGAGTCTCGAAATGCATTGATGTTATATGCACGAGTAGAACACAAGTGAGTTGTGGGCGATATAAGTCATACTGCTTACCAGCATGTCATACTTTGGTTTGGCGGTATTGTTAGATGAAGCGGCCCGGACCGACATTACGTGTACGCTTACGCGAGACTGGTTCTACCGACGTGCTTTGCACACAGGTGGCTGGCGGGTGTCAGTTTCTCCAACTTTAGTTGAACCGAGTGTGTCTACGCCCGGTCCTTACGAAGGCACCAACTTGAAAAACTATCGTTGTGGTTTTGATGCGTAGGTAAGAACGGTTCTTGCTAAGCCCGTAGCAGCCACGTAAAACTTGCAACAACAAAGTAGAGGACGTCTAACTTGTTTTTGCAGGGCATGTTGTGATGTGATATGGTCAAGACGTGATGCTATATTGTATGAGATGATCATGTTTTGTAACCGAGTTATCGGCAACTGGCAGGAGCCATATGGTTGTCGCTTTATTGTATGCAATACAATCGCCCTGTAATGCTTTACTTTATCACTAAGCGGTAGCGATAGTCGTGGAAGCATAAGATTGGCGATACGACAACGATGCTACGATGGAGATCAAGGTGTCGCGCCGGTGACGATGGTGATCATGACGGTGCTTCGGAGATGGAGATCACAAGCACAAGATGATGATGGCCGTATCATATCACTTATATTGATTGCATGTGATATTTATCTTTTATGCATCTTATCTTGGTTTGATTAGTGGTAGCATTATAAGATGATCCCTCACTAAATTATCAAAGTATAAGTGTTCTCCCTGAGTATGCACCGTTGCGAAAGTTCTTCGTGGTGAGACACCACGTGATGATCGGGTGTGCTAGGCTCTACGTTCAAATACAACGGGTGCAAAACAGTTGCACATGCAGAATACTCAGGTTAAACTTGACGAGCCTAGCATATAACAGATATGGCCTCAGAACACGGAGACCGAAAGGTCGAGCGTGAATCATATAGTAGATATGATCAACATAGTGATGTTCACCATGGAAACTACTCCATCTCACGTGATGATCGGACATGGATTAGTTGATTTGGATCATGTGATCACTTAGAGGATTAGAGGGATGTCTATCTAAGTGGGAGTTCTTAAGTTATATGATTAATTGAACTTAAATTTACCATGAACTTTGTACCTGATAGTATCTTGCTTGTCTATGTTGATTGTAGATAGATGGCCCGTGTTGTTGTTCCGTTGAATTTTAATGCGTTCCTTGAGAAAACAAAGTTGAAAGATGATGGTAGCAATTACACGGACTGGGTCCGTAACCTGAGGATTATCGTCATTGCTGCACAAAAGAATTACGTCCTGAAAGCATCGCTGAGTGCCAGGCCTACTGCTGATGCAACTGACGACGCTAAGAACGTCTGGCAGAGCAAAGCTGATGACTACTCGATAGTTCAGTGTGCCATGCTTTACGGCTTAGAACCGGGACTTCAACAACGTTTTCAACGTCATGGAGCATATGAGATGTTCCGGGAGTTGAAGTTAATATTTCAAGAAAATTCCCGGATTGAGAGATATGAAGTCTCCAATAAGTTCTATAGCTGCAAGATGGAGGAGAATAGTTCTGTCAGTGAACATATACTCAGAATGTTTGGGTACCATAATCACTTGACTCAGCTAGGATTTAATGAAGGAAATATGCCCTAGAGGCAATAATAAAGTTATTATTTATTTCCTTATATCATGATAAATGTTTATTATTCATGCTAGAATTGTATTAACCGGAAACATAATACATGTGTGAATACATAGACAAACAGAGTGTCACTAGTATGCCTCTACTTAACTAGCTCGTTGATCAAAGATGGTTAAGTTTCCTAGCCATTGACATGGGTTGTCATTTGATGTGATTGACATGACCCATTCCGTTAGCTTAGCATACGGTCGTTTAAGTATGTTGCTATTGTTTTCTTCATGACTTATACATGTTCCTATGACTATGAGATTATGCAACTCCCATTTACCGAAGGAACACTTTGTGTGCTACCAAACGTCACAACGTAACTGGGTGATTATAAAGGTGCTCTACAGGTGTCTCCGAAGGTACTTGTTGGGTTGGCGTATTTCGAGATTAGGATTTGTCACTCCGATTGTTGGAGAGGTATCTCTGGGCCCTCTCGGTAATGCACATCACTTAAGCCTTGCAAGCATTACAACTAATGAGTTAGTTGTGGGATGATGTAATACGGAACGAGTAAAGAGACTTGCCGGTAACGAGATTGAAATAGGTATTGAGATACCGACAATCGAATCTCGGGCAAGTAACATGACAAAGGGAACAACAAATGTTGTTATGCGTTCTGATCGATAAAGATCTTTATAGAATATGTAGGAGCCAATATGAGCATCCAGGTTGCGCTATTGGTTATTGACCGGAGACGTGTATCGGTCATGTCTACATAGTTCTCGAACCCGTAGGGTCCGCACGCTTAACGCTACGATGATAGTTATATTATGAGTTTTATGATTTGATGTACCGAAGGTTGTTCGGAGTCCCGGATGTGATCACGGACATGACGTGGAGTCTCGAAATGGTCGAGACATGAATATTGATATATTGGAAGCCTATGTTTGGATATCGGAAGTGTTCCGGGTGAAATCGGGATTTTACCGGAGTACCGGGGGGTTACCGGAACCACCCGGGGGCTTAATGGGCCTACATGGGCCTTACTGGAAAAGGAGGGTAGCAAAGGAAGTGTGGCGCACGCCCCCCAAGGCCCAAACCGAATTGGTTTAGGGCAAAGGGGGCCGACCCCCTCTTTCCTTCTTCCCCCCTCCCAAGTCCTAATCCAACTAGGAAAAGGGGGGGAGTCCTACTCCCGGTGGGAGTAGGACTCCTCCGGCGCGCCTCTCCCCTTGGCCGGCCGCACCCCCCTTGCTCCTTTATATACAGGGGCAGGGGGCACCTCTAGACACAGAAGTTGATCAAGTTGATCATCTCTTAGCCGTGTGCAGTGCCCCCCTCCACCATAGTCCACCTCGATAATACTGTAGCAGTGCTTAGGCGAAGCCCTGCGTCGGTAGAACATCAACATCGTCACCACGCCGTCGTGCTGATGAAACTATCCCTCAACACACGGCTAGATCGGAGTTAGAGGGACGTCATCGGGCTGAACGTGTGCTGAACTCGGAGGTGCCTTGTGTTTGGTACTTGATCGGTCGGATCGTGAAGACGTACGACTACATCAACCGCGTTGTGCTAACGCTTCCGCTTTCGGTCTTCGAGGGTACGTGGACAACACTCTCCCCTCTCGTTGCTATGCATCACCGTGATCTTGCGTGTGCGTAGGAATATTTTTTGAAATTACTACGTTCCCTAACATTGGCATCCGAGCCAGGTTTTATGCATTGATGTTATATGCACGAGTAGAACACAAGTGAGTTGTGGGCGATATAAGTCATACTGCTTACCAGCATGTCATACTTTGGTTTGGCGGTATTGTTAGATGAAGCGGCCCGGACCGACATTACGCGTACGCTTACGCGAGACTGGTTCTACCGACGTGCTTTGCACACAGGTGGCTGGCGGGTGTCAGTTTCTCCAACTTTAGTTGAACCGAGTGTGGCTACGCCCGGTCCTTACGAAGGCACCAACTTGATAAACTATCGTTGTGGTTTTGATGCGTAGGTAAGAACGGTTCTTGCTAAGCCCGTAGCAGCCACGTAAAACTTGCAACAACAAAGTAGAGGACGTCTAACTTGTTTTTGCAGGGCATGTTGTGATGTGATATGGTCAAGACGTGATGCTATATTGTATGAGATGATCATGTTTTGTAACCGAGTTATCGGCAACTGGCAGGAGCCATATGGTTGTCGCTTTATTGTATGCAATACAATCGCCCTGTAATGCTTTACTTTATCACTAAGCGGTAGCGATAGTCGTGGAAGCATAAGATTGGCGATACGACAACGATGCTACGATGGAGATCAAGGTGTCGCTCCGGTGACGATGGTGATCATGACGGTGCTTCGGAGATGGAGATCACAAGCACAAGATGATGATGGCCGTATCATATCACTTATATTGATTGCATGTGATGTTTATCTTTTATGCATCTTATCTTGCTTTGATTGACGGTAGCATTATAAGATGATCCCTCACTAAATTATCAAAGTATAAGTGTTCTCCCTGAGTATGCACCGTTGCGAAAGTTCTTCGTGCTGAGACACCACGTGATGATCGGGTGTGATAGGCTCTACGTTCAAATACAACGGGTGCAAAACAGTTGCACACGCGGAATACTCAGGTTAAACTTGACGAGTCTAGCATATAACAGATATGGCCTCGGAACATGGAGACTGAAAGGTCGAGCGTGAATCATATAGTAGATATGATCAACATAGTGATGTTCACCATTGAAACTACTCCATCTCATGTGATGATCGGACATGGTTTAGTTGATTTGGATCACGTGATCACTTAGAGGATTAGAGGGATGTCTATCTAAGTCGGAGTTCTTAAGTAATATGATTAATTGAACTTAAATTTATCATGAACTTAATACCTGATAGTATCTTGCTTGTCTATGTTGATTGTAGATAGATGATGTGATGTTGTTCCGTTGAATTTTAATGCGTTCC
Organism: Triticum aestivum; assembly: GCF_018294505.1. Taxonomy (NCBI): domain Eukaryota; kingdom Viridiplantae; phylum Streptophyta; class Magnoliopsida; order Poales; family Poaceae; genus Triticum; species Triticum aestivum. The sequence goes on from NC_057812.1 coordinate 602,109,445, forward strand.
TTGAGAAAGCAAAGTTGAAAGATGATGGTAGCAATTACACGGACTGGGTCCGTAACTTGAGGATTATCCTCATTGCTGCACAGAAGAGTTACGTCCTGGAAGCACCGCTAGGTGTACCTCCTGCGCCAGCAACTACAGACATTGTGAATGCCTGGCAGTTGCGTGTTGATGACTACTCGATAGTTCAGTGTGCCATGCTTTACGGCTTAGAACCGGGACTTCAACGACGTTTTGAACGTCATGGAGCATATGAGATGTTCTAGGAGTTGAAGTTAATATTTCAAGCAAATTCCCGAATAGAGAGATATGGAGTCTCCAATAAGTTCTATAGCTGCAAGATGGAGGAGAATAGTTCTGTCAGTGAACATATACTCAGAATGTCTGGGTATCATAATCACTAGACTTAGCTGGGAGTTAATCTTCCGGTTGATAGTGTCATTGACAGAGTTTTTCAATCACTGCCACCAAGCTACAAGAGCTTCGTGATGAACTATAATATGCAAGGGATGAATAAAACAATTCCCGAGCTCTTCGCAATGCTAAAGGCTGTGGAGGTAGAAATCAAGAAGGAGCATCAAGTGTTGATGGTCAACAAGACCACTAGTTTCAAGAAAAAGGGCAAAGGGAAGAAGAAGGGGAACTTCAAGAAGAACAACAAGCAAGTTGCTACTCAAGAGAAGAAACCCAAGTCTGGACCTAAGCCTGAAACTGAGTGCTTCTACTACAAGCATACTAGTCACTGGAAGCGGAACTGCCCCAAGTATTTGGCGGATAAGAAGGATGGCAAGGTGAACAAAGGTATATGTGATATACATGTTATTGATGTGTACCTTAACTAATGCTCGCAGTAGCACCTGGGTATTTGATACTGGTTCTGTTGCTAATATTTGCAACTCGAAACAGGGGCTACGGATTAAGAGAAGATTGGCTAAGGACGAGGTGATGATGCGCGTGGGAAATGGTTCGAAAGTCGATGTGATTGCGGTCGGCACGCTACCTCTACATCTACCTTCGGGATTAGTATTAGACCTAAATAATTGTTATTTGGTGCCAGTGTTGAGCAAGAACATTATATCTGGATCTTGTTTGATGCGAGACGGTTATTCATTTAAATCAGAGAATAATGGTTGTTCTATTTATATGAGTAATATATTTTATGGTCATGCACCCGTGAAGAGTGGTCTATTCTTATTGAATCTCGATAGTAGTGACACACATATTCATAATGTTGAAACCAAATGATGCAGAGTTGATAATGATAGTGCAACTTATTTGCCGCACTGCCGTCTAGGTCATATCGGTGTAAAGCGAATGAAGAAACTCCATATTGATGGACTTTTGGAACCACTTGATTATGAATCACTTGGTACTTGCGAACCGTGCCTCATGGGCAAGATGACTAAAACGCCGTTCTACGGAACTATGGAGAGAGCAACAGATTTGTTGGAAATCATACATATAGATGTATGTGGTCCGATGAATGTTGAGGCTCGTGGCGGATATCGTTATTTTCTCACCTTCACAGATGATTTAAGAAGATATGGGTATATCTACTTAATGAAGCATAAGTCTGAAACATTTGAAAAGTTTAAAAAAATTCATAGTGAAGTTGAAAATCATCGTAACAAGAAAATTAATTTTCTACGATCTGATGGTGGAGGAGAATATTTGAGTTACGAGTTTGGTCTACATTTGAAACAATGCGGAATAGTTTCGCAACTCACGCCACCCGGAACACCACAGCGTAATGGTGTGTCCGAACGTCGTAATCGTACTTTACTAGATATGGTGCGATCTATGATGTCTCTTACAGATTTACCGCTATCATTTTGGGGTTATGCTTTAGAGATGGCCGCATTCACGTTAAATAGGGCACCATCAAAATCCGTTGAGGCGACGCCTTATGAACTGTGGTTTGGTAAGAAACCAAAGTTGTCGTTTCTGAAAGTTTGGGGTTGTGATGCTTATGTGAAAAAGCTTCAACCTGGTAAGCTCGAACCCAAATCGGAGAAATATGTCTTCATAGGATACCCAAAGGAGACTGTTGGGTACACCTTCTATCACAGATCCGAAGGCAAGACTTTTGTTGCTAAATTTGGAGTTTTTCTAGAGAAGGAGTTTCTCTCGAAAGAAGTGAGTGGGAGGAAAGTAGAACTTGATGAGGTAACTGTACCTGCTCCCTTATTGGAAAGTAGTTCATCACAGAAAATGGTTTCTGCGACACCTACACCAATTAGTGAGGAAGTTAATGATGATGATCATGAAACTTTAGATCAAGTTGTTACTGAACCTCGTAGGTCATCCAGAGTAAGATCCGCACCAGGGTGGTATGATAATCCTGTTCTGGAGGTTATGTTACTAGACCATGACGAACCTACGAACTATGAAGAAGCGATGGTGAGCCCAGATTCCGCAAAATGGCTTGAGGCCATGAAATCTGAGATTGGATCCATGTATGAGAACAAAGTGTGGACTTTGGTGGACTTGCCCGATGATCAGCAAGCCATTGAGAATAAATGGATCTTCAAGAAGAAGACTGACGCTGACGGTAATGTTACTATCTATAAAGCTCGACTTGTTGCGAAAGGTTTTCGACAAGTTCAAGGGATTGACTACGGTGAGACTTTCTCACCCGTAGCGATGCTTAAGTCTGTCCGAATCATGTTAGCAATTGCCGCATTTTATGATTATGAAATTTGGCAAATGGATGTCAAAACTGCATTCCTGAATGGATTACTGGAAGAAGAGTTGTATATGATGCAACAAGAAGGTTTTGTCGATCCAAAGGGAGCTAACAAAGTGTGCAAGCTCCAGCAATCCATTTATGGACTGGTGCAAGCCTCTCGGAGTTGGAATAAACGTTTTGATAGTGTGATCAAAGCATTTGGTTTTATACAGACTTTTGGAGAAGCCTGTATTTTCAAGAAAGTGAGTGGGAGCTCTGTAGCATTTCTGATATTATTGTGGATGACATATTACTGATTGGAAATGATATAGAATTTCTGGATAGCATAAAGGGATACTTGAATAAGAGTTTTTCAGTGAAAGACATCGGTGAAGCTGCTTACATATTGGGCATTAAGATCTATAGAGATAGATCAAGACGCTTAATTGGACTTTCACAAAGCACATACCTTGAAAAAGTTTTGAAGAAGTTCAAAATGGATCAAGCAAAGAAAGGGTTCTTGCATGTATTACAAGGTGTGAAGTTGAGTAAGACTCAATGCCCGACCACTGCAGAAGATAGAGAGAAAATGAAAGATGTTCCCTATGCTTCAGCCATAGGCTCTATAATGTATGCAATGTTGTGTACCAGACCTGATGTGTGCCTTGCTATAAGTCTAGCAGGGAGGTACCAAAGTAATCCAGGAGTGGATCACTGGACAGCGGTCAAGAACATCCTGAAATACCTGAAAGGACTAAGGATACGTTTCTCGTTTATGGAGGTGACAAAGAGCTCATCGTAAACGGTTACGTTGATGCAAGCTTTGACACTGATCCGGATGATTCGAAATCGCACACTGGATACGTGTTTACATTGAATAGTGGAGCTGTCAATTGGTGCAGTTCTAAACAAAGCGTCGTGGCGGGATCTACATGTGAAGCGGAGTACATAGCTGCTTCGGAAGCAGCAAATGAAGGAGTCTAGATGAAGGAGTTCATATCCGATCTAGGTGTCATACCTAGTGCATCGGGTCCAATGAAAATCTTTTGTGACAATACTAGAGCAATTGCCTTAGCGAAGGAATCCAGATTTCACAAGAGAACAAAGCACATCAAGAGACGCTTCAATTCCATCCGGGATCTAGTCCAGGTCAGAGACATAGAAATTTGCAAGATACATACGGATCTGAATGTTGCAGACCCGTTGACTAAGCCTCTTCCACGAGCTAAACATGATCAGCACCAAGGCTCCATGGGTGTTAGAATCATTACTGTGTAATCTAGATTATTGACTCTAGTGCAAGTGGGAGACTGAAGGAAATATGCCCTAGAGGCAATAATAAAGTTATTATTTATTTCCTTACATCATGATAAATGTTTATTATTCATGCTAGAATTGTATTAACCGGAAACATAATACATGTGTGAATACATAGACAAACAGAGTGTCACTAGTATGCCTCTACTTAACTAGCTCGTTGATCAAAGATGGTTAAGTTTCCTAGCCATTGACATGGGTTGTCATTTGATTAATGGGATTACATCATTAGGAGAATGATGTGATTGACATGACCCATTCCGTTAGCTTAGCACACGATCGTTTAAGTATGTTGCTATTGCTTTCTTCATGACTTATACATGTTCCTACGACTATGAGATTATGCAACTCCCGTTTACCGAAGGAACACTTTGTGTGCTACCAAACATCACAACGTAACTGGGTGATTATAAAGGTGCTCTACAGGTGTCTCCGAAGGTACTTGTTGGATTGGCGTATTTCGAGATTAGGATTTGTCACTCCGATTGTCGGAGAGGTATCTCTGGGCCCTCTCGGTAATGCACATCACTTAAGCATTGCAACTAATGAGTTAGTTGCAGGATGATGTATTACGGAACGAGTAAAGAGACTTGCCGGTAACGAGATTGAACTAGATATTGAGATACCGACGATCGAATCTCGGGCAAGTGACATACCGATGACAAAGGGAACAACATATGTTGTTATGCGGTCTGGCCGATAAAGATCTTCATAGAATATGTAGGAGCCAATATGAGCATCCAGGTTCCGCTATTGGTTATTGACCGGAGACGTGTCTCGGTTATGTCTACATAGTTCTCGAACCCGTAGGGTCCGCACGCTTAACGCTACGATGACAGTTATATTATGAGTTTTATGTTTTGATGTACCAAAGGTTGTTCGGAGTCCCGGATGTGTTCACAGACATGACGAGGAGTCTCAAAATGGTTGAGACATGAAGATTGATATATTGGAAGCCTATGTTTGGATATCGGAAGTGTTCCGGGTGAAATCAGGATTTTACCGGAGTACCGGGGGGTTACCAGAACCCCCAAGGGCTTAATGGGCCTACATGGGCCTTAGTGGAAAAGGAGGGAAGCAAGGTAAGTGTGGGGTGCACCCCCCAAGGCCCAAATCGAATTGGTTTAGGGCAAAGGGGGCCGGCCCCCCTCTTTCCTTCTTCCCCCCTCCCAAGTCCTAATGCAACTAGGAAAAGGGGGGAGTCCTACTCCCGGTGGGAGTAGGACTCCTACGGCGCGCCTCTCCCCTTGGCCGGCCGCACCCTCCCTTGCTCCTTTATATACAGGGGCAGGAGGCACCTCTACAGAAGTTGATCAAGTTGATCGTCTCTTAGCCGTGTGCGGTGCCCCCCCTCCACTATAGTCCACCTCGTTAGTACTGTAGCAGTGCTTAGGCGAAGCCCTGCGTCGGTAGAACATCAACATCGTCATCATGCCGTCGTGCTAACGAAACTCTCCCTCAACACTCGGCTGGATCGGAGTTAGAGGGACGTCATCGGGCTGAACGTGTGCTGAACTCGGAGGTGTCGTGTGTTCGGTACTTGATTGGTCGGATCGTGAAGACGTACGACTACATCAACCACGTTGTGCTAACGCTTCCGCTTTCGGTCTACGAGGGTACGTGGATAGCACTCCCCCCTCTCGTTGCTATGCATCACCGTGATCTTGCGTGTGCGTAGGAAAATTTCGAAATTACTACGTTCCCCAAAAAAGTCCACCCTCGATACACAACTGGCCCAAAACCCTATTTTTGTATAGTTGTCAGTCAGTTCACCCTCAACACACAGCGGGGCCCGACCCTTTTATGTACTAGTTGCAACTCCATCCCCGACATGAAATTGGGAGGGACCGCCTTGTTTTTTGTCCTAGTTAAAAGTCCACCCTCAATACACAACTCGACCCAAAACCCCATATTTTCCCTAGTTGCAAGTCCATCCTTGACAGACATCTGGGTGCCCTTATTTGTCCTAGTTGCCACTCGACCACCGACATGCAACTGGAGGAGGGGACTTTTATTGTCCAGTTGCAAGTCGACCTTTGATACGTAATTGGGTCCCACCCTCAGTTGCAAGCCTATGCTCGAGATGCAACTCGGGGAGGGGTGACAATTCTTTTTTGTCCCTAGTTGCAACTCCACCCCTGACATGCATTTGGGGAACACATCCTTTTTTGTCCCAATTGCATGTCCACCCTCGATATGCAACTAGGCCCGGCCCAGCTTTGTCCTATTTTGCAAGTCCAATTATACACTTGACATGCAATTGGGGCCCCATTGTTTTTTACCCTAGTTGCAGGTCCACCCTCGATATGCAACTTGGGGCCCGACCCATTTTTCTCCTAGTTGCAAGTCCATCCTCGATACGCAACCGGGGAGAGTTTTGTCCGAGTTGAACCTCCACCCTCGACATGCAATGGGGGCACATTTTTTGTTCCAGTTGCAACTCCACCATCGACATGCAACTGGGGACCAACTCATTTTTGTCCTAGTTGCAAGTCCAACTACACATTTGACATGCAATTGAGGGGACACTTTTTTTCTTGTTCCAGTTCCAAGTCCACCCTCAGTATGCAACTATGTGTGTGTGTGGCCAATTTTGCCTCAGTTGCAACTCCTCCCTCAATACGCAACTGCCGACCCGTTTTTGTCCCAGTTGCAAGTCCACCCTCGACACACAATTAGGAGCCGAGCATTTTTTGTCCAATTGCAACTCCACCCCCAACATGTAGTTGGAGGGTCCGTATTTTTTCTTGTCCCAGTTGCAAGTCCATCATCGACAAGCAACTAGGCCCAGCCTTTTTTGTCTTAGTTACAAGTCTAACTTCACATATGACATGCAATTGATGGCCCGCCTTTTTTATAAGTTGCAAGTCTACCCTTAGTACGCAGCTGGTTTGTTCCCCTGTTTTTTGTTTGTCTTGAGGGAGTTCATCATTATCCTGGTGTGTGTGCGTCGAGGGTCCCCAATTGCATGTTGATAACCGACTCGCAACTAGTGTGTGTGTGTGTGTGTGTGTGTGTTTATTCGTGGCCCCCAGTTGCAAGTTGACCATCAACTCGCAACTAGGGGGATGTGTGTGTGTGTCGAGGGTCCCTAATTGCATGTCGATAACCGACTTGCAACTAGAGAGAGAGAGTGTGTGTGTGTATGTTTTTTTCGTGGTCCCCAGTTGCAAGTTGACCACTAACTCGCAACTAGGGGTGTGTGTGTGTGTTTATTCGTGGCCCCAGTTGCAAGTTGACCATCAACTCACAACTAGGGGGTGTGGGTGTGTGTGTCGAGGGTCCCCAATTGCATGTCGATAACCTACTTGCAACTAGAGAGAGAGTGTGTGTGTGTTTTATTCGTGGCCCAGTTGCAAGTTGACCACCAATTCACAACTAGGGGATGTGTGTGTGTGTGTGTCGAGGGTCCCAATTGCATGTCGATAAACGACTTGCAACTAGGGTGTGTGTGTGTGTCTTTTTGTCAAGGTGTCCCTAGTTGCATGTAAAGCATCGACTTGCAACTAGGGGGTGTGTGTTTGTTGACGAGCCCCAGTTGCAAGTTGCCCATCGACTCACAACTAGTGTGTGTGTGTGTGTGTGTGTGTTTATTCGTGGCCCCCAGTTGCAAGTTGACCATCAACTCGCAACTAGCGGATGTTTGTGTTTGTGTGTCTTTGTGTGTGTGTGTGTGTGTGTGTGTGTCGAGGGTCCCCAACTGCATGTTGGAACCGACTCGCAACTAGGGTGTGTGTGTGTGTGTTTATTCGTGGCCCCCAGTTGCAAGTTGACCATCAACCCGCAACTAGGGGATGTGTGTGTGTGTCGAGGGTCCCCAATTACATGTTGATAACCGACTTGCAACTAGAGTGGGTGTCTTTTGTTTAAGGGGTCCCCAATTGCATGTCAAGCATCATCTCACAACTAGGGTGTGTGTGTGTGTGTATGTGTGTTTTATTTGTGGCCCCTAGTTGCAAGTTGGCCATCAACTCGCTACTAAGGGACGTGTGTGTGTGTGTGTGTGTCGAAGGTCCCCAATTGCATGTCGATAACCGACTTGAAACTAGAGGTGTGTGTGTGTGTGTCTTTTTGTCAAGGGATCCCCAATTGCATGTCAAGCATCGACTCGCAACTAGGGGGTGTGTGTTTGTTGAGGACCCCCAGTTGCAAGTTGCCCATCGACTCACAACTAGGGTGTGTGTGTGTGTGTGTGTGTGTGTTTATTCGTGGCCCTCAGTTACAAGTTGATCATCAACTCGCAACTAGGGGATGTGTGTGTGTGTGTCAAGGGTCCCCAATTTCATGTCGATAACCGACTTGCAACTAGGGGTGTGTGTGTGTGTGTGTGTCTTTTTGTCAAGGGGTACCCAGTTGAATGTCAAGCATCGGCTCGCAACTAGGGGTGTGTGTTTGTTCAGGACCCCCAGTTGCAAGTTGCCCATCGACTCGCAACTAGGTGTGTGTGTGTGTGTGTGTGTGTGTGTGTGTGTGTTTTATTCGTGTCTCCCAATTGTAAGTTGACCATCCACTCGCAACTAGGGGATGTGTGTGTGTGTGTCGAGGGTCCCCAATTGCATGTCGATAACCGACTTGCAACTAGTGTATGTGTGTCTTTTTGTCAAGGGGTCCCCAATTGCATGTCAAGCATCGACTCGTAACTAGAGGGTGCGTGTTTGTATGTGTGTTTTATTTGTGGCCCCCAGTTGCAAGTTGACCGTCAACTCGCAACTAGGGGATATGTGTGTGTGTGTGTGTCGAGGGTCCCCAATTGCATGTCGATAACCGACTTGCAACTAGAGGTGTGTGTGTGTGTGTGTCTTTTGTCAAGGGGTCCCCTGTTGCATGTCAAGCATCGACTCGCAACTAGGGGGTGCATGTTTGTTGAGGACCCCCAGTTGCAAGTTGCCCATCGACTCGCAACTAGGGGTGCATGTGTGTGTGTGTGTTTATTCGTGGCCCCCAGTTGCAAGTTGACCATCAACTTGCAACTAGGGGATGTGTGTGTGTGTGTCGAGGGTCCCCAGTTGCATGTTGATAACCGACTTGCAAGTAGGGGTGTGTGTGTGTGTCTTTTTGTCAAGGGGTCCCTAGTTGCATGTCAAGTATCGACTCGCAACTAGGGGGTGCATGTCTGTATGTGTGTTTTATTTGTGTCCCCCAGTTGCAAGTTGACCATCAACTCGCAACTAGGGGATGTGTGTGTGTGTCGAGGGTCCCCAATTGCATGTCGATAACTGACTTGCAACTAGAGGTGTGTGCGTGTGTCTTTTTGTCAAGGGGTTCCCTGTTGCATGTCAAGCATCGACTCGCAACTAGGCGGTGCGTGTTTGTTGAGGACCCCTAGTTGCAAGTTGCCCATCGACTCGCAACTAGGGGTGTATGTGTGTCTGTTTATTCATGGCCCCCAGTTACAAGTTGACCATCAACTCGCAACTAGGGGATGTGTGTGTGTGTGTGTGTCGAGGGTCCCCAATTGCATGTTGATAGTCGACTTGCAAGTAGGGGTGTGTGTGTGTGTGTCTTTTTGTCAAGGGGTCCCCAGTTGCATGTCAAACATCAGCTCACAACTAGGGGGTGTCTGTTTGTTGACGACCCCAGTTGCAAGTTGCCCATCAACTCGCAACTAGTGTGTGTGTGTGTGTGTGTGTGTGTGTGTGTGTGTTTATTCGTGGCCCCCAGTTGCAAGTTGACCATCAGCTCGCAACTAGGGGATGTGTGTGTGTGTGTGTGTTGAGGGTCCCCAATTGCATGTTGATAAGTGGGCTCGTAGTTTCGTATTATTACAGTTGCAAGTCTACCCTCGACTTCGCAACTAGACCCATAGTTTTGTTGTTGTCCCAGTTGCAAGACCATCCTCTGACTCGCAGCTAGGCCCTAATTCTTTTCATCACAGTTGCAAGTCGACTCTCGACACGCAACCGGTATCATAAATTTGTGTTGTTGTCCCAGTGACAAGGCAACCCTCGACTCACAACTAGACTCATAGTTTGTTTTACATCCCAGTTACGAGTCCATCCTCGATTGGCAACTGGCATGTAGTTTGTTTTTCATCCTAGTTGCAAGTCCACCCTCGACTCGCAACTAGGCTTATAGTTGTCCCAGTTGCAAGTCCACCTGCGACTCACAACTCGTCTCATAGTTTTGTGTAGTTTTCCCATTTGCAAGTCCAGCCTCGACCCACAACTCGTCTCGTAGGTTTTCGTCCTACTTTGCAAGTCCACCTTTGGCTTGCAGACCTTTTTTTATTCTTCGCCCCAATTGCAAGTCCACCATTGACTTGAAATTGGGCTCCTAATTTTTTTTGCCGCATTTACAAGTTCACATCTACTTGCAACTGGGGTGAGCGACCAATTTTTATTCGAGGTACAATTCCATCTTCAATACGCAAAATGTGAGCCCTCACCCTGACAGTTAATATTTTATTTTTTTTCTTTGTTTAGCTGCTCAACATTGTTTCATTTTTATTTTTTCCACCCAAACCATTTTTTTCAAATGTCCCACTTGTAAGCCCATTTTCGACCCTTTTTTAAGACATGCAACCGAATGAGAGGGAACCAAGTTTTCATGTGTATTCTTTTTTGAAAAAGCCACCATTTATATAATATTTAGTTCCAGCCCATTGAGTTAGTTCCCCATCTTTCGTTGAAATCTCATAGTTGTATACAAATAAGACACATCCTTTTTTAGGCATATCCTTTTGTAGATAAGGCTAGTTTGTTCACCAATGCAACAATTGTTTGCATTTTTCAAATTTTGTTTTGGAATTTTGTAAAAATGACAGCATTTTCAAAAAATGTGTTCACCAATTCGAAAAATGTTCACGTTTTTCAAAAGTTGCTTTCATCAATTCAACAAAATCTAGAATTTTGAAAATATTGAGGTTTTCAAAAGTTGTTCAGAATTTTAATAGATGTTCTCATTTTCATGTTTGTAAATTTACAAGTTGTTTTAGCTATATATGATTTTTTAAGTTTCATGGACATTTTTATAAGTTTCCACTCACATGACCCTCGCATTGCCGCCCACCCGTGTACGTACATACATACGTATAGTGATACACACATGTGTGATTCTTTAAGGTATACATGTCAAGCAGCGGCAGCACAATGCGTATCATGCACACAAAAAAGCTGTAGCACAATGCGTGCATGAAGTGAAGCAGAGACAGCATAATGCGTACCATGCGAAAAAAAGGCGGCAGCACAACGCATGCTGTTATCGTGAGCAGCGGGGCGCCAGCGAGGCAGCCGCACACACACCTACAACTCCTGTAGTCCTTCACGTATATGTGCCAGGCGGAAACAGATTGTTTCAAACAAAAAAAATAACAAACAAAAAACAAGAGGGGTGTGTTTATGCTAGGGTGAGGTGGCATTGATGACATACTTAGATGTGACATAGTTATATCACATCTAGATGTGGCCTAGACAGACCCTATGTTTTTCTCCTAATTTTGTTGTTCTTTTTGTACATTTATACTTTACAAACAAACAAACAAAAAATGTACAAAATGCACAACAGAGTCCTACGATCTCCATCAATTATCGAAGACAATTATACATGAGTATTCCCTCGCAAAATAAATAATTATACATGAGTATGACACAAGAGCAATGCTTTTTTTTTTTGCAGAAAAACTTTCGATCTATTCATCATCAATCATGACAGTACAACGAACACCAGAAATAATAAATATTACATCTACTATGACTTGGGCTGCGGCTGGGTTTTGGTAGTCGGTTTCATCCCTCGTATTCTAGGGGCCCTTGTGCCTCGCCGTGTCCCCATCGAGTCGGAGCTACTAACAAGGTGCATTGGCAGTGGCGATGACACATGGTGGGTGGTCGCCTGGTTGGTTGCAAGGGTCTAACGTCATAGGTTGGCATGAGTCTCCATGTGTGATACAACGAGGTGTCATTGGTGGTGATCATTGGTGAAGTCAGAGTCGCTACCCTGTGGAGGAGTTTGATGCTTGATGGCAACCTCGATGATGCCCTTTTTTCAATATCGTGTGTGTATTTATGTGGGTAGACAGATTAGCATGGTGTAACTCTGTATTGTTGTGGGTTGTTTTGCCGAGCTCTGGGTGGTCGCGGTTTGCCGCACGGTATGACACGGTAGGGTGCTCTCTGACAGCGCGGTGGGGGCTGAGAGGAGAAGATGAACCTTGATGTCACACACTGCACCATAGCTCCTCAGGATAGTGCTTCTTCCCAATACCTTGTCACATCCCAAGTTTTTCAAATTTGGAATGTCGATAATAAAATCACAGGGAATTAAAATTTTCACTATTTTTTTTGTGATTGATTGCTTTTACCTAGGAATGACTAGGAGTTGTTTGAAAAATTCGCTCAAACAAATTTGGAATGATTTAGAAAGCTTAAATTGTCATTTAGGGGGATTTTGATTTGATTATTAACCATTTGTCTGGGTTTTTCCTTTTGTTTTTTGAAATGGAGACAAAAGCTTTGCTTTGTCTGGGTTTATAATGCATGCACATATGCAATTCCCCAAAAAATAAAAATAAAATGCATGCACATATTCTTAGGCTCTCAGCTTGACCAGCTAAATGTATGTTGGACACCAAAAGCATTTCACTGAGTTCACATTTCCAATAAGTTTCCAACGACAATCTAAAATGAAGGAACTCACAACTAGAACCTCATAACGTCAAGGATGCATCCACAGCACTGAACTCTAGTCACATCAGGGGCCCACATGCCATAGAACGTCCCCCCAAGTGCAAGATGTTATCAGGTTTTCAAGCAGCCAAACTTTAAGCCTACATACATGTTTCTACCCCCAGGCCCCAGCCAAAACGGATAAAAGGCCAACCAAATTCAGGGCACCCAAGCACCATTACAGCAAAGCAGTAAACTGCAGACTCAACCAAAAGACCACCCACACCAGGGAGGGAGGAGAAGACGCTACAACTAGAATCCGACGCCATGGATTTCGTCGCCCCACCCCTCCTTCCATCAATCACTAGAGCGAAGCTACTCCATGATCTGCATCGCCAACGGCTGCCGCACAAGATGAATGAATCCATGGTTCTAGTAGCAGGGGTGACCTTAAGTTCTTGAGTGGTAGATAGATCCCTCGACACTCCACCAGGTAGCCCCCAGTATCAGATGCCAAACCTGTTTCAGAGAGATCCAGGTTTTTCAATCAGAAACTAGAGATTGTTTAAGCGCAACAATGGCACCTTTAAAAGCACTTGCTTAACACCATCCCAAACTGTCCTAGTAAAAACAATGCACTCAAACAGAGGACATATTGATTCAATTTCAGTACAGTGGATACACTAAAGAGGTTTAGCCATAATGTCATATGTCATCACTTTATTTTGGGATAGAGGCCACAAAAAACCCTTGGATTTTGGGTGGCACCTTCACATGCCACACAACAGGAAGAAAGATAGGTTGGACACCTCTAAAATTAACAATGACACACAAAGACTACACCCCCTTAGATTCATATTGCCATAATTAAAGAATCTTCCTGTTCCGACTAAACCAGACTTAGCTATCGACTCAGGATCATACCACAGACTCATAAGCTCTACTGAAAAGGTTATCAGAAAGGTACCCTCCGATCCATATTAATTGGCGCTGATTTAGTAGGGAGTACTACATCTTAACTGTATCTCATCCCAGAGATCAAACACAGTTTTGTTCTTTTCATTAACTAGACAGTGCAAGTCCCCAAACTGTTTAGCTAATGGGGAATTTCCAAACGATATATCTTCCAAAAACAAGCAGTTTTACAGTTTACTAAATGCCGTTGACAGGGGAATCACTATTCTTCATTCATTGATGGCCCTTCAACTTGTGGGTGACAGAATATGTTTTTTAGCAAGACTTGAGCAAGAAAAAGAAATACTCCAATAAACAGAAGATGTTGTATTTACTTTCCTAATCTCGGAGCTAACCATCATCCATCACACCAAGCTGTGCTCTCCCACCCCATGAAGAAAGAAGAAGAAAGCTTAAACCTCGAAAGCTACCTCCTTAGCTACAGAAATTTGGTAGACAACACCAGACCGAAGAATGTGCAGAGAAATAACCTGTAGTTTACACATCATTCGTCGATGTCCTGGACCCACTGCAGACCTTCTAACACTGACTCGACTGCTGTGTTTGGAATGACTAGCCCAACAATCCGATGGTTGTCATCTGTTGTCTCCAGGCGTACGACACGTATCCTCTTGTGAGCCTGTCGGGCCTGCTTATTCAGGGCCTTTTCTACCGCGCCCCACACAGGAAGTATTAGACCACCCAAAACATTAATCTCCTGTAACCTTCTGCCCACAGTACAATCGCTTCCAAGTCTGCACTTGGGCCCATGCATGCACTGCTTGGACGACACATCATATTCTTCCTGCCAGCCTTCCCCAGTTTTGCCAGACGATGAGGCCTTCTTGTACTTTCCTTCTAGTTCAGCCAAAGGCATCTCCTTCGAAGCTTCCCCAACGGCAGGGCGAGTTACTCTGTACATTCCTTCCGTTGAGCCTTCAAACGCTAGTATGAAATGCCTTCTGCCCATCCACTCTCTCCGGGACTCGTAAAACCCTTCATTAGAAGAACACGCACCATCTTTCTGCCTTTCTTCAAGCATTGCCTTAGCCGACTCCCAAGTAACTCCCCGGTCAATTGTAAGAGTGAACAATACCGTGGAAGCACCAGATAGGCTATCAACGTGAACTGTCTTCGGCGGTTCTTTCATTTCAACCCTTTTTGCTTTAATATCAACAATACCAGAATCAAGCCGTCCTTCACTTCGTGCATTCTGAATTACTACGTCGAGTATGCTTGTGAAGAGATCAAATAACCTATTCTGGATGTTTGGAGCTAATCCCAGAATACGGTTGAGGAAACGGGCCACATCATGCATATCAGAATCAACAATCCTACCAGTAAGCTTTCCTCCATGTTTTCCAATGCAGATTACAGCATCCCTGATAATTCCAACTGCCACTAACGCAGCTTTTGATCTAGTGATGAATTCTTGGAGACTAGATTGATTCTCAGAGCATCCCAAAGGCACAACTGGAAATGCATCCTGTTCCATTATACCCCTGTACATCAATGTCAGGGCCTTTTTTCCATAACTGCTGTCATAGTTAAAAGCACTAAGTGATGGTCCAGCTCTTCGATCTCCTTGTGTTAAAGCTCCAAGAGACTCTAGTCGCTTTGCCACAATTGATGCAAATCGTTTTTCACCACCAAGGTTGGTAAAAAGAATCCTATATACAGGTGCAGAAGTTTGATTAGAACGATGTGTTCTCCCAAACTGCTGGGTTGCACGGTCTGCACTCCAAGGAAGTTCAAGTGTTATGTGTACTCTTCTTCTCTGATTTTTTACCCTTCGATCAGCATGTAAGGAAACACCAGCTGATCCTGCTTCCGATATTATTGCGATGAACTTTTCTCCGTCCATGAATAGCTGCTTTTCATGCATATTGATCATGTCCAATGCAATTTCTTTCGTGTTCCGCGCCTGGTAAACAACACCTTTTCCATCTGATGCTCTTATTAGCATGCCACGCCTTCCAGTTATTTCTGCAACATTGTCTGGACCACCTAGCTGATCAATGATATCATCTAGAGGATTATTAGGCAAATCTAAAGCACGGATGATTTCTAAAATCTTTGACTTCCTGTCCACTGCACTGTCATATCTCTTTGATAGTTCAGCCATGTAAGCATCTCTCTCTTTAAAATAGCCTTCTATTATCTCCTTGCATGCATAACATAACCAATCATCTGTCAACGTTCCAGTCCATGGTGGAATTGGACAGCCAGGGTGAACACTTGTAGCACAATTGGAACAATGAAGCAACAGGCTCTTCTCCTCCTCGGTATTGCAGATCTGACACATATGCAATTCCTCTTCAGAATCTGTTAATTCATGGTCTGACTCCAATGGAGAGTGCGCATCCATTCCATCATCACTATCTTCCATTTTTGCGAGTTTCCTAACTCGTCCTTTTAAGGATACATCGGGTCCATAATGCCGCTTACGCTGGACCTCCGTAACCTTGTCTTCACCTTGCTGAGAACAATCAGGTTTTGGAGGCAAGGGATAGTTATCTTCTACCAGCTTAAGAAGCAACTCTCTAGGGCCAGAAATGAAGTCTTCCATTTCAACACCATATTTTGTGATAGCTTCCTCTGTTCGAGCTTCACCAGTGCTCTGGAGACCAACCACCACACATCTTTCTTCTGCTAAGGCTTCCTTCACCAACTTCACAACAGCAGGTACCTTTGCAGACATACACATATGCCTAAAGAAACGCTGATGGCTGGCCCAGTATAACCGCCATATCTGAGCCGAATTGCTCTTGTCTTCTGCATAGTACTCATTTGCCGATAGGAGCTCAACACGTAACTCAGCCCAAAATTCAGCTGCCTTTCTGTACATATTCATCATTCTGTCCTCTAGAGGTGCCTCCACAACATCAAAATCAACACCCTTATAACTAAGTGTGCGGCAAACATACATGCCCCTAGCTTTCATGTCCATAGCAACAAGTTCAAGGGCACCCACACCACCTTTCTCAAGAGCACCTAGAAATTGGTGAAAACTCTGAAATGATGTTCCGTCCCCCCAGAGACCAAGCCGGACCATGTAGCCTAAATTCCGAGGCTCTGATGCACCAGTTGCTGAGCAGTAAACCACTCGAGCTTCAGGTAACATTTCCTGGATCTCAAGAACTGATTTACCAGTGCGAGTGGGCTGACCTCCTGCCTCAGGAATCAGATTTTTAGCCTTGTGGCACTCATCAAACACCACAAGACCATCGTACTCAGATCCACACCACTCTACCAGCTGCCGCAAACGTGAATACCCTTTCTCAGAGGATGCTATTAAACTGCTATAAGTTACAAAAACAACTCCGTCTGTGATCCCAGTGGCCTTTGAGTCTAACTTAGAATATGGCAGCTTGTTCAACGCGTGCACTTGCACACATTTTGCACCAACATCATCCAGATCTCTGCGGGCATCATATTTCAAGTCTGAACCAATGGAAATCCACAATGCCTTATGCCTCCCCTGTTGCCAATTCTCCCAGATCAATCCAGCAATTGTACGCCCTTTACCAACACCGGCTCCATCACCGATGAAGAAACCTGCTCTAGCACCAGTAGGGAGATGGTGAAGATGCCTCTGACAAGCATACACTATTGTCTCAATCTGTAAGCATGACAATGCCCTGGTCTCATCCAATTCATCCATAATAGCCAGGCTGTAAGTAGGTTCAGGAGGCTGCACCGCTGATAAAGATGAAGTCTCTACCACAGGGTCCGGATGAGGAAGACCAAGAGACAGCTTAGGAGGCCTATAGTCCATGAAAGTTTCACCAACAGTGTCACCTTCGTCTTCCTCGCGCTCAACGTCAAACGCAACCTCGTTGATCTCCTCCGGCGGCTCGGGCGGCGGGACCATTGGGGCCATCGGCATGCGCGGCGGCGGCATCATCGGTAGGAAGGGCATGTGCGGCATTGGGACTGGGGGCGCGGGCGGAGGCGGTGGAGGAACGAAGCCCGGCCCAGGGGCGGCGGCGGCAAGGAAATGCTGGAGCTTGGAGATGTCGACGGCGAGGTCGACGTCGCACTGCGGGCAGCGGAAGCGGGCGAGGCCGTGCGGCACGTTGAGGATGGCCTTGCAGCGCGCGCAGGGCAGCTGGATCTTGGTGGGGTCCACGCCCTGCGCCCGCGGCCCGGAGCGGCGGGAAGCAGCAGGGAGAGGCGGAGGGGGAGGCGCCGGCTGAGAGTGAGGCTGAGGAGGAAGGGGAGGGGGCTGGGGCGGAGGCGGGGTAGGGGACGCCTTGGGCGGGGAGGAGGAGGGCATGAGCTCCGGGGGAAGGCGCTGCGCCATGCGGCATTTGGGGCAGATGAACTCGGTCATGCCGGGGGCCACGGCGAGGACGCCGCGGCAGCCGGCGCAGCGCACCTGGACGGCCGCGGGGGCGGCCGCCGCCGGGGAAGGGGAACCGCCGCCGCCGGCCATCGCAGGAAGGGGGAGAGCCGGAGAGGATTTCGGCAGTGGAGGTTTTTTTTGCTCGCAGGAGGGTTTGGTGAAAGAAAATAGGGCCGTGGACGTGGAGAGCATGCTGATCGAGAAGAAAAAATATGCCGCCCACTCAAACCTGGCCATACAGGCCGCGCTTAAGCGTCTCTATCAGACCCGTGTATCGTCGACCTGCAAAACTAATTTACAGTTCGCGGTAAAACGGCTTTGCAGGCTGGCGTGAGCTGCAGTCGAGCAGACCCTACATACCAGAACCGTAAAAAGGTCTGGCCGGCCTTAGGCACAATGATTGATAAGACAGGAGCTTGCGGTATAAAACATGGAAAACTATGAAGAGGTTGAGGAGGGAGAGTACCCAGCCGTGGCTATGCATCGGCGATTTTAATGAAATACTTCGCCAGGAGGAACAGATGGGGCCTAATACCCGTGACAGTGCACAAATGGAGGGGTTCAGAGATGCGGTGGATGTATGTGGCTTGTCGGATATTGGATACATGGGTCTTGATTGGACTTTTGAAAAGCGAGTGACGGGTGGTCAACATTGCAGGGTCCGGCTAGACCGAGTTTTGGCCTCGCCGAGCTGGTCTTTGCCTTTTTTCCTTTTGCAACCCTAGAACACCTGACTGTAGCCAAGAGTGATCACAGCCCGATCCTGCTCAAGACGGACATAGAGACAGGCTGCCAACGGACAATTGGGAGGAAACCATTCCGGTATGAGTGTGCTTGGGAGACTGATGAGCGCTTCCGAGAGACGGTGGACGAAGCTTGGAATGAAAAAGGTCCGGCGACGACACTAGCTGTTTTGGCGAACAAGTTGCAAGATGTCTCGGCCTCAATGACAAGGTGGAGTAAGAGGACCTTTGGATCTGTACGTCAGGAGATGAGGGCTTTGCGCCGGCAGCTCGCTGAGCTTAGAGCGGATCCGTTGCGGATGGGCCCTGGTCAGGAAGAGGGAAAGGTTATGGATCGCTTGATTGAGATAGCGTAAAGGGAGGAAATCATGGCAAAACAGCGTTCTCGAATCATGTGGCTAGCTGAAGGCGATTGCAACACAAAGTTTTTTCAGCGGAAAGCGAGTGCTCGCCGGGCAAAAAATAGGATCGTCAAACTTGTACGAGCTGATGGAACGATGTGCACTGACCCGAGCGAGCTGGCAGGAATAGCCACAGAGTTTTATAAAAACTTGTATTCCTCAGAAGGCACTATTGGCATGGAGGAGGTCTTGTCTCACATCCGTGTTCGTGTGGATGGAAATATGAATGCTCGTTTTAATGTAGATTATAGCAGAGATGAGGTTAAAGAGGCCCTGTTTCAAATGTTCCCAACCAAGGCACCTGGCCCAGACGGATTTCCCACGCACTTTTTTTAGAAACATTGGGATTTGTGTGGTGATGAGGTTACAAGGATGATCATCCGAGTGCTTGATGGAGTTGATTCCTCGGAGGAGATAAACAACACGTTCATCGTATTAATTCCCAAGATCTCCAGTCCAAAAGTTTTAGGACAACTTCGCCCTATAAGCCTTTGCAACGTAATCTATAAGATTGCATCAAAGGTCTTAGCTAACCGGCTGAAATTATTTCTCCCCGATATCATCTCCGAAGAGCGGTCTGCTTTTGTCCCTGGACATCTCATTACAGACAACTTTATCACGGCCTACGAATGTTTGCACTATATGAAAACCAGGAGGATGAAGGGAAACAGGTTTTGTGTGCTTAAGCTGGATATGATGAAGGCATATGATCACTTGGAGTGGCCGTATCTGAAAGCGGTTATGATTAAATTAGGGTTTAGCCCTAGATTCACGGAGACTATCATGAGGTGTGTTACTTCGGTTTCTTTCTTGGTTTTGTTTAACGGTGGTTGTCTGGATGGTTTCAGGCCGACTCATGGGCTAAGGCAGGGAGACCCAATCTCACCATATTTATTTCTACTTGCAGCAGAGGGACTTTCTTGCTTGTTGAAGTCCCAAAACGGTGTTCAGGGAATTGCAGTTGCACCGGGAGCCCCTTTGGTTAATCACCTCCTTTTTGCCGATGATAGTCTAATATTTTTTTGAGGCAAATGAGGCATCTGCTACACGTGTTAATGGACTTCTCAGAGTTTACTGTCAGGCATTGGGCCAGAGAATAAATGTGGATAAATCATCGATTTTCTTCAGCAAGGGGGTAGCGGACTCGACCAAAGGAGCGATCAAGAATATCCTTGAGGTACACAATGACTCGCTAACTGAGAAATATTTGGGTTTGCCTTCGGATGTGGACAGAGCGAAAGAAGGATCTTTCAAATATTTAAAGACAGAATCTGGAAACGGGTTCAAGGTTGGATGGAGAAGTGTCTGTCAGCAGGCGGAAAAGAGGTCCTTATCAAATCTGTCGCCCATGCCATCCCAACATATTCGATGGCATGTTTCAAGTTACCTCGGGGTTTATGCAAGCACATCAACAGTTTGATACGGAAATTTTGGTGGGGTAGTAAAAATGGCGAGAGGAGGACAGCATGGGTGTCGTGGAAAACTATGTCAAAACCAAAGTATATGGGTGGCCTCGGTTTTCGAGATATCGAGTTGTTCAACCTGTCTCTTTTAGCTCGCCAAGCATGGAGGTTGATGCAGCAACCCGATTCTTTGAGCGCTCGCGTTTTGAAGGCTCGGTATTTCCCAGATACCGATTTGTTGAACGCCACTTTGGGAAATACCCCTTCCCAGGTCTGGCGATCTTTTCTGGAGGGCCAAGATATTCTGTCCTTGGGGCTTATCAAGAGGATCGACACAGGTGCTAGCACTAACGTTTGGTCCGACAACTAGATGTTGAGAGATTATGAGCTGAGGCCCATCTGTGCCCGTTCAGCGAACCCACCAGTGATGGTGTTGGAGCTTATCAACCCTGCAACCTGATCGTGGAATAAACTAGCCCTAATAGAGCACTTCATACCTGCTGACGTTGAGGTTATTCTCAATATACCACTCGGCACAAGGCAACAGGAGGACTTCTGGGCTTGGTATTACGATAAGCAAGGTATTTTTTCGGTAAGGTCAGCATACAGGATGATTTGTGCTATCAAGACACAAAGAGAGGATTGGCTAGAACATCGACCATGCCATTCGAACATTGCTGCTGATAAAAACTCATGGACCCAGCTGTGGAAGGTAAAAGTCCCTTAAAAATCAGAGTGTTTGTGTGGCATTTAGCGCATACTTCAATCCCAACCGGCTCGGTTAGACATGGTAGACGCATGACAGATTCTCCATCTTGCTCTATTTGTGGGGCGGAGGAGGACACTTGGCGCTGCTCGCTATTAAGTTGTCGCATGGCAAGATGTGTTTGGGCCTTGGAGGACGAAGAGCCGGTCGAGCATGTGATATCAAAGCAAAACGATGATGCTAGGCTCTGGCTGTTTTGGCTTTTTGAGACCACTAAGCAACAAGATCTAGCCCGAATTCTAGTGACCATGTGGGCAATCTGGTGGGCAAGGAGGAAAGCTATACATGAGAATGAGTTTCAGAGTCCACTTTCCACTATGAGTTTTATCAAGAGGTTTTTGGAGGAGTTAGATATAGCTACCTCGCGAAGACCCTGGACTAATGAAGAACGAGCGAACCAGCCGAGAGCTAAAGTTTGGCTACCGCATGCGGGTGAGGCTGCAAAATTTAACTGTGATGGTGGCTTGTCAACTTTAGGAGACAAAGGCGCAGTGGGAGTGGTATGCCGTGACAAATTGGGGAAATTTTTGGGTGCTTCAGCGATGGTGTTCGACGGCCTCACTGACTCGGCAAATCTTGAGGCTCATGCATGTAGCGAAGCACTTGCCCTAGCCCGGGATTTGAATCTACAAGATCTTGTCATAGCTTCAGATAGTGCAGAAGTGATTTCTAATATCAAATCTGCAGGATCTCCATCTTATGCTCCTATCCCTAGAGAGATTCAAACTAGTAGCAATAATTTTTCTTCTGTCGATTTCCGTTTTGAGAGTAGATGCAATAATTTTGAGGTCCACATGCTAGTTAAGGGAGCTGCGTCTCTCGCGGTGGGCCGCCATGTGTGGCTAAGGGTTTTGCCAGATATTGCCTGTATTCCGGATGGCGTGAACTTTTAATAAAATCCCTAGTTTACCTTAAAAAATCTAAATCTTGCATGTAATTTAGATATGACAAAAAAAATATGTCTACAATGAGTTATATGTTAGTATTATCTTCAATAAAAGCTACTCCCTCTGTTTCAAATTACTCGTCGTAGAAATGGATGTATCTAGAACTAAAATACATCTAGATACATCCATTTGTTCCAAATTACTCGTTGCAGAAATGGATGTATCTAGAACTAAAATACATCTAGATACATCCATTTCTGTGACGAGTAATTCGGAACGGAGGGAGTATTTCTTAGAACATAGTGAGACACATTGTGCTAATAGATCATCTCTTAAATAAAAAAAGACAAGTTTTTTCTTATGGTTTCTTTCTTATCCAACTCAATATTTATCTTATGTGACACTTCTAAGATAGCGCTATGTACATACCCTCGGCGTGTCATCGAACAAGACTGCTTCTCGAAGCCAAGCCTTAAGGCCGGGATGGGTACCCTTGCGAAGCGCAGCGACTATATCTCGCATTTTAGAGACAACGATCTTGATGCGGTTACCCTAGGTAATATTGTTGTTTCACCATTGGTGCTAAATAAGATACCTTAGAAACGAGACTCTGATAGTGAGGATAATACATCAAAATATATTGTGCCTGCTTTACGTCAAAGGGAAGTGTTGCATTCAACAAATCAAAGAGGTATATTAGGCTCCATTCCTTGCTCACGAAATATCCAAGGAAGTCAAAAACAAGACATTTTATTCAGGGGTCCAAGTATTGGTGAGATGCCTATTAAGCTAATTCCTTCAGATGAAGTGGAGCCTTGTTTTAGAACTCCATGCAACTACTTGTACAACTCTAATCAGGAAAGCAAGCTTACGTGAAGGTCAAAGTCTCCTAGTTTGTAGTTTTGTGACTTTTGTCCCAGCTGTATCCTAGTTGGATGCTTTATATTTTGTTTTCTTGTTGAGTCTGGTTTGTGATTCTGTTAGTTATGGGCTTAGCCTAGGTGCCTGCATGTGCCTATAAATAAAGGCCATATGACCATGTAAAAGTTAGGTTTTAGTTTATAGAAAACATTCTCAGATGCATTTGATGATAAGGCAGTATGTTTACTGCGTTCCATAATTTGGTTTGTGATTGCTTGTGTTCCAGCGACTTGATTTCCAGGGCACTAGTTAGTTCAGTTCTTGACCTGCAAGGATCGATCTCATCTCTTTCCCTTCCGTCTGCTGCTGCTTAATTCTCATATGCTAATTACTCCGTCGCTGTCGCCGCCGCCACTGATCATCATTAGCATAATCTATCCATCTAGTCTAGCTCTAGTACTACTACACCACGTCTACTACTTCCGATCCATCTAGTCCAAGCTCTTCCACACGTCTGCTCTAGTTCATCTACTTCCGATCAAGTATATTCTGCTAGCTCTTTGCGCCGGTGCAAGATCAGGGACATCCCACAAAAATGACTCAAAGCTATTTGAGCTGTATCAGATCTCTCGCGTCGACCTGCATAGTAACAGGTCAGCGAAAGGAAATGCGCTTGGGATTCGAACCTTGTTGTAATGGTTAGTTGCACGGGCCGCTTACCACTAGGCTACAATCACGTTCTTGCTAAACTAGTAGGTCGGGTCTTGTCAGGGGCGAACCCCGGCCAGGCAACGAAACCCGGATCCATTTCAAAAACATCGGGATCAGCAATGCCTCTCAATCCGGCCCGCGCTTGGCCGGATTGTTCAACCCGGCCAAGCCCCTTGACCCGGCCGAACTCCTCAACCCGGCCCCAACGGCTGGCGCCGGATGGCTGAACCCGACATATCAAGACTTCTCCAACAAGCCAGCTCCCACTTTGGCGTGTTCCTCAACCCGGCCATGGGTCAGCCCCCGTCCCATCCCAGCTGTACGATGGGACAAGTCTCCATTCAAGGGTGAGCAAGGCAACAGTGCCCCACCAACGCCTCTGGTCAACCAAGGCGTGGAAACAGCGCCCCACCTACCTGCTGACCAGGGCTAGCGTGGCTACAGTACTGGTATGTCTCCAACGTATCTATAATTTTTTATTGTTCTATGCTATTATATTATCTGTTTTGAATGTTTAATGGGCTTTATTATGCACTTTTATATTATTTTTGGGACTAACCTATTAACCGAAGGCCCAGTGCAAATTGCTGTTTTTTTGTCTATTTCAGTGTTTCATGGAAAAGGAATATCAAACGGAATCCAAACGAAATGAAACCTTTGCGAGGATCTTTTTTGGAACAAACACAATCCAGGAGACTTGGAGTGGACGTCAAGGAAGCAGCGAGGCGTCCACGAGGTAGGGCGGCGCGCCCAGCGGGCCAGGCGTGCCCCCACCCTCTCGTGGGCCCCTCGCAGCTCCACCGACCTACTTCTTTCGCCTATATATACTTTTATACCCTGAAAACATCCAGGGGAGCCACGAAACCACTTTTCCACCGCCGAAACCTTCTGTGCCCGTGAGATCCCATCTGGGGACCTTTTTCGGCGATCTGCCGGAGGGGGATTCGATCACGGAGGGCTTCTACATCAACACCATAGCCTCTCCGATGATCTGTGAGTAGTTTACCATAGACCTCTTCGGGTCCATAGTTATTAGCTAGATGGCTTCTTCTCTCTCTTTGGATCTCAATACAAAGTTCTCCCCGATGTTCTTAGAGATCTATTCAATGTAATTCTTTTTGCGGTGTCTTTGCCGAGATCCGATGAATTGTGGGTTTATGATTAAGATTATCTATGAACAATATTTGATTCTTCTCTGAATTCATATATGCATGATTTGATACCTTTGCAAGTCTCTTCGAATTATCAGTTTGGTTTGGCCTACTAGATTGATCTTTCTTGCAATGGGAGAAGTGCTTAGCTTTGGGTTCAATCTTGTGGTGTCCTTTCCCAGTGACAGAAGGGGCAGTAAGGCACGTATGGTATTATTGCTTTCGAGGATAAAAAGATGGGGTTTATATCATATTGCTTGAGTTTATCCCTTTACATCATGTCATCTTGCCTAATGCGTTACTCTGTTCTTCTGAACTTAATACTCTAGATACATGCTGGATAGCGGTCGATGTGTGGAGTAATAGTAGTAGATGTAGAATCGTTTCGATCTACTTGACACGGACGTGATGCCTATGTTCATGATCATGCCTAGATATCATCATAACTATGTGCTTTTCTATCAATTGCTCGACAGTAATTTGTTCACCCACCGTAATATATGTTATCTTGAGAGAAGCCACTAGTGAAACATATGGCCCCCGGGTCTACTTTACATCATATTATTTTCCCGTCAACTAGCTATTTTTGTCGCCGTTTATTTTTGTAATCTTTACTTTTCAATCTATACAACAAAAATACCAAAAATATTTATCTTATTATCTCTATCAGATCTCACTTTCGTAAGTGACCATGAAGGGATTGACAACCCCTTTATCACGCTGGTTGCGAGGTTCTTGTTTGTTTATGCAGGTACTAGGCGACTTGCGTGTAGTCTCCTACTGTATTGATACCTTGGTTCTCAAAAACTGAGGGAAATACTTACGCTACTTTGCTGCATCATCCTTTCCTCTTCAAGGGAAAACAAATGCATGCTCAAGAGGTAGCAAGAAGGATTTCTGGCGCCGTTCCCTGGGAGATTTGCACCAAGCCAAGTCAATATTTGATCTCCCGACAACTAGCCATTTCTGGCGCCGTTGCTGGGGAGATCTATGCCAAGTCAAGATACCAAGTACCCATCACAAACTCTTATCCCTCACATTACATTATTTGTCATTTGCCTCTCGTTTTCCTCTCCCCCACTTCATCCTTGCCATTTTATTCGCCTCTTTTCTGTTCGCCCTTTTTTCGTTCGCCTTCTTTCGCTTGCCTATTGTGTGACTGTTTGTTGGATTGATTGTTTGTCATGATGGCTCAAGATAATACTAAATTATGTGACTTTTCCAATACCAAAAATAATGATTTTATTAGCACTCCGATTGCTCCTCTTACCGATGTTGAATCTTGTGAAATTAGTACTGCTTTGCTGAATCTTGTCAGGAAAGATCAATTTGCTGGCCTTCCTAGTGAAGCTGCCGCTACCCATCTAAACAACTTTGTTGATTTATGTGATATGCAAAAGAAGAAAGATGTGGATAATGATATTGTTAAATTGAAGCTATTTCTGTTTTTGCTTAGAGATCATGCGAATACTTGGTTCTCTTCTTTGCCTAAAAATAGTATTGATTCATGGAATAAGTGCAAAGATGCTTTTATCTCTAAGTATTTTCCTCCCGCTAAGATCATCTCTCTTAGAAACGATATTATGAACTTTAAGCAACTTGATCATGAGCATGTTGCACAAGCTTGGGAGATGATGAAATTAATGATACATAATTTCCCTACACATGGTTTGAATTTATGGATGATTATACATAATTTTTATGCTGGATTGAATTTTTGTTCTAGAAATCTTTTAGATTCGGCCGCGGGAGGCACTTTTATAGAAATCACTTTAGGAGAAGCTACTAAACTCCTAGATAATATTATGGTTAATTATTCTCAATGGCACACCGAAAGATCTACTAATAAAAAAGTTCATGCGATTGAAGAGATTAATGTTTTGAGTGGAAAGATGGATGAACTTATGAAATTGTTTGCTAATAAGAGTGCTTCTTCTCATCCTAATGATATGCCTTTTTCCACTTTGATTGAGAATAATAATGAATCTATGGATGTGAATTTTGTTGGTAGGAACAATTTTGGTAACAACTGTTGGGGAACGCAGTAATTTCAAAAAAAAATCATATGCACACGCAAGATCATGGTGATGCATAGAAACAAGAGGGGAGAGTGTCGTCCACGTACCCTCGTAGACAGTAAGCGGAAGCGTTATGACAACGTGGTTGATGTAGTCGTACATCTTCATGATCGACCGATCCTAGTACCGAACGTACGACACCTCCGCGATCTTCACACGTTCAGCTCGGTGATGTCCCACGAACTCACGATCCAGTAGAGCTTTGAGGGAGAGTTCCGTCAGCACGACAGCGTGATGACAATGTTGATGAAGCTACCGGCGCAGGACTTCGCCTAAGCACTGCTACGATATGACTGAGGTGGATTATGGTGGAGGGGGGCACCACACACAGCTAAAAGATCAATGATCAACTTGTGCGTCATGGGATGCCCCTGCCCCCATATACAAAGGAGCAAGGAGGGAGGCCGGCCGGCCCTAGGAGGGCGCGCCAAGAGGAGGAGTCCTCCTCCTAGTGGGAGTAGGACTCCCCTTTCCTAGTCCCACTAGGAGGGGGAAGGAAGGAGTGGGAGAGGGGAAAGGCAAGGGGGCCATCGCCCCCCACTAGTAGAAAAAGGGGCTTTTGTCCCGGTTGGTAAGGCCCTTTAGTCCCGGTTTTCGAACCGGGACTAAAGGGTCGGTACTAATGCCTCTCCCCTTTAGTCTCGGTTCTTACACGAACCGGGACTAAAGGGCGCGGCCATGTGGAGCTCCACCTTTAGTCCCGGTTCGTAACACCAACCAGGACTAAAGAAAATTTTATGATTTTTTTTGAATTTTTTTATTTTTTTTATTTTCAAATTTCTGAATTATTTTAACCTCTAGTGTGTAATCACCACCCCTCATCACTGATCAATTTATCCTCTAATCACCCCTCATCATTCCAAATCATCTAACTTCCCGAACGGTCACCCATCCTCCCACTCCTCCAGCCTGAGCACGCTTAACTTCCGGGTTCTATTCTCTCTCGTTTCCAAGTCTGTACTTGTTGTTTTCCTGACAATAGTAAGATGTCAATCCTATTAATCTTCATGAATTTTGCTTGAGCATGAAGTGACACATTTCACTGTTTGAGTTTGAAACTATTGTTTTAAAAAACAATAATTATTTAGTAACACTAATATTTCTTGAATAATTAGTTTGACCATTGTTTGACCACAGTTTGACCAGATTTGACCAAAATTCAAAATAACTGAAATAATTATTTAGTAGCACTAATATTCTAGAATAATTAGTTTGACCATTATTTAGTAACACTAATATTCTAGAATAATTATTTCGATTTTTTCCACTCTAGATCTTAAAAGCCCCGTAACTTTTTTTGTTAGTTTTTTGAGGATTTTGAAAATGTTTAACGGGGTCCCTGTTAAATTCGGATGTAACTTTTCGAGTAGATGATTTTTCATATAAAAAACTTTTTAATCCGAGTTCGTATGCAAAAGTTATGCCCATTTTACTAAATTCCAGAGAAATTTTGCAAATAAAGTCAAAATTCATATTTGTAAATTTTCCCAAGAACTAGACCACATATCACATGGGAAACTTAATTTTTTTTTTAATTTTTTGACATTTCCATTTTTTTCTTTTGTTTTTTCTAAAACAAAAAAGACGGTCCAGGGGGGGGGGGGAGGGGGGAGAGTTTGAAAATGGGACCTTTAGTACCGGTTCGTGCCATGACCCGGTACTAATGCCTCAAAATCCATTAGTACCGGTTGGTGGCACCAACCGATACTAAAGGTCTAACCTTTAGTCCCGGTTGGTGCCACCAACCGGTACTAATGGGCATCGCACCCTTTAGTCCCGGTTCGTGGCACGAACCGGGACTAAAGGGCCCAGGTGAACCGGGACTAATGCCTTAGCCGCACGAACCGGGATAAATGCTCACATTAGTCCCGGTTCTTGACTGAACCGGGACTAATGTGAAAACTGCCCTGGACCAAAGCCATGTTTTCTACTAGTGCCCTCTTCCTTGTCCTATTCCGACTCAAGGGGAGGGGGCGCGTGGCCTGCCTTGGCCGACCCCTCTCTCTCTCCACTAGGGCCCAATAAGGCCCATTAGTCCCGGGAGGGAGGGGGGTTCTGGTAACCCCTCGGGCACTTCGGTTTTGTCCAAGATTACCCGAAACCCTTCCGGTGTCCGAATGTAGCCGTCCAATATATCAATATTTATGTCTTCTCATTATGTCCGTGATCACATTCGGGACTCCAAACTACCTTCGGTACATCAAAACACATAAACTCATAATACCGATCGTTATAGAACGTTAAGCATGCGGACCCTACGGGTTCGAGAACTATGTAGACATGACCGAGACTCATCTCCGGTCAATAACCAATAGCAGAACCTGGATGCTCATATTGTTTCCTACATATTCTATGAAGATCTTTATCGGTCAAACCGCATAACAACATACATTGTTCCCTTTGTCATCGGTAGGTTACTTTCCCAAGATTCGATCGTCGGTATTTCAATAGCTAGTTCAATCTCGTTACCGGCAAGTCTCTTTACTTGTTCCGTAATACATCATCCCACAACTAACTCATTAGTTGCATTGTTTGCAAGGCTTATAGTGATGTGCACTACCGAGAGGGCCCAGAGATACCTCTCCGACAATCGGAGTGAAAATTGCTAATCTTGATCTATGCCAACTCAACAAGTACCATCGGAGACACCTCTACAACACCTTTATAATCACCCAATTACGTTGTGACGTTTGGTAGCACACAAAGTGTTCCTCCGGTATTCGGGAGTTGCATAATCTCATAGTCATAGGAACATGTATAAGTCATGAAGAAAGCAATAGCAATATACTAAACGATCAAATGCTAAGCTAACGAAATGGGTCAAGTCAATCACATCATTATCTAATGATGTGATCTCGTTAATCAAATGATAACTCATGTCTATGGTTAGGAAACTTAACCATATTTGATTCAATGAGCTAGTCAAGTAGAGGCATACTAGTGACACTTTGTTTGTCTATGTATTCACACATATACTAAGTTTCCGGTTAATACAATTCTAGCATGAATAATAAACATTTAACATGATATAAGGAAATATAAATAACAACTTTATTATTGTCTCTAGGGCATATTTCCTTCAGTCTCCCACTTGCACTAGAGTGAATAATCTAGATTACACAATAATGATTCTAACACCCATGGAGTCTTGGCGCTGATCATGTTTTGCTCGTGAGAGAGGCTTAGTCAACAGGTCTGCAACATTCAGATCCGTATGTATCTTGCAAATCTCTTTGTCTCCCTCCTTGACTTGATCATGGATGGAATTGAAGCGTCTCTTGATGTGCTTGGTTCTCTTGTGAAATCTGGATTCCCTTGCCAAGGAAATTGCACCAGTATTATCACAAAAGATTTTCATTGGACCCGATGCACTAGGTATGACACCTAGATCGGATATGAACTCCTTCATCCAGACTCCTTCATTTGCTGCTTCTGAAGCAGCTATGTACTCCGCTTCACACGTAGATCCCGGCATGACACTTTGCTTAGAACTGCACCAACTAACAGCTCCACCATTCAATATAAACACGTATCCGGTGTGTGACTTAGAGTCATTCGGATTAGTGTCAAAGGTTGCATCGATGTAACCATTTACGACGAGCTCTTTGTCACCTCCATAAATGAGAAACATATCCTTAGTCCTTTTCAGGTATTTCAGGATGTTCTTGACCGCTGTCCACTGATCCACTCCTGGATTACTTTGGTACCTCACCGCTAAACTAATAGCAAGACACACATCAGGTCTGATACACATCATTGCATACATTATAGAGCCTATGGCTGAAGCATAGGGAACACCTTTCATTTTCTCTCTATCTTCTGCAGTGGTCGGGCATTGAGTCTGACTCAACTTCACACCTTGTAGCACAAGCAAGAACCCTTTCTTTGCTTGATCCATCTTGAACTTCTTCAAAACTTTATCAAGGTATGTGCTTTGTGAAAGTCCAATTAAGTGTGTTGATCTATCTCTATAGATCTTGATGTCCAATATATAAGTAGCTTCACCGAGGTCTTTCATTAAAAAATTCTTATTCAAATATCCTTTTATGCTATGCAGAAATTCTATATCATTTCCAATCAACAATATATCATCCACATATAATATTAGAAATGCTACAGAGCTCCCACTCACTTTCTTATAAATACATGCTTCTCCAAGAGTCTGTATAAAACCACATGCTTTGATCACACTATTAAAATGTTTATTCCAACTCCGAGATGCTTGCACCAGTCCATAGATGGATCGCTGGAGCTTACACACTTTGTTAGCATCCTTTGGATCGATAAAACCTTTAGGTTGCATCATAGACAACTCCTCTTCCACATCATATACAACTCCTCTTCCAGAAATCCATTCAAGAATGCAGTCTTTACATCCATTTGCCAAATTTCATAATCATAAAATGCAGCAATTGCTAACATGATTCGGACGGACTTAAGCATCGCTACGGGTGAGAATGTCACATCGTAGTCAACTCCTTGAACTTGTCGAAAACCTTTCACAACAAGTCGAGCTTTGTAGACAGTAACATTACCGTCAGCGTCAGTCTTCTTCTTGAAGATCCATTTATTCTCGATGGCTTGCCGATCATCGGGCAAGTCAACCAAAGTCCACACTTTGTTCTCATACATAGATCCCATCTCAGATTTCATGGCCTCAAGCCATTTTGCGGAATCTGAGCTCATTACCGCTTCCTCATAGTTCATAGGTTCGTCATGGTCAAGTAATATGACCTACAGAACAGGATTACCGTACCACTCTGATGTGGATCTTACTCTGGTTGACCTACGAGGTTCGGTAGTAATTTGATTTGAAGTTACATGATCATCATCATTAGCTTCCAAAAGTAGGCATAGTCCAAAAGTGTTTCGTGGCTGTTATTTGAAGACAAGGTTGATCCGTCAGAAAAATTAGTACTGCTACTAGTATCCGGCGGATCAGAGTTGCATTAAGACTCCACTGCCACTGCTCGGTGAGACTAGCAAAAACAACGAAGGAATAAGTGCCAAGCGGATGGAGGCCACGACCCGAAAACAGAATATGATACAACCCGGGCTTCTTCGCTGTCCACGCTTCGAGTCCTCGACCCGGACTTCTCTATCGAGGCCGGTTATCCTGCCCGTCTGCTCGTGGCCTCTGGTCATTGCCTGTTCGCCAGCCCGCCGGCCACCGCGTGAGTCGCCGGCCGCCGAGCCCTACGAGTCGCTGTCCGCTTCAACCTCCGTGGTCGGCGAGCTGTTTCTTCATCTTCAGATCGACTTTGTGTGAGTAATCTTCCATGCCGTCTAAAAGTGTGCCCTTGTAACAAACTCTATCCTCTTCTTATTTAATAGATGAGGCAAATCTTTTGCTTCCGTTTCGAAAAGAAAAAAATCTTCAGATCGACTTTATGCCTCTTCTGCCGCCTCAAGCCGCGGTTGGGCGGTCGGTGCTGCCGCTTTAGACTCACCTTACCTACCCCTCCGCTGTTTTGCCGCGCCGGATCACTGCTGTCACGTTCCGCCTCGCTTTGCCGAGTCGCCGCTGCCTCGCATTGACCACGACTTGCCGCCTGGTCCGTTTGCTTCTCTGCGAGTTGCCCGTCGTGATATTGCTGCCTCCGCCTTGGTCAAACCGGCCTCGTCTATGTTGCAAACCATTTCTTCCGTGGCCACGCTGAGTTGTCCGCGCCGGTTGATGGCATCACCCCGGTGCCAGCTCCGCCGGGTCTTCACGTCTCCAAAATCGCGCCCGCACTTGCGTCCGAGCTGCCGCGCTAAGAGCCGCCTCCTGCCGCAACGGGATCTGCGGTCATAAGCCAGCACTGGCTTAAATCGCCGCCGCACCTTCTCCCGCTGGGCATCACCTCTGCTCGAGCCACGGCCTCGAGCTGCTTCGCGCTGGTTGACCCGCCGTAGTAAGTCGACCGGCAACTGCGCCAAACCGCCATCGCGCGGAGCCGCTTCTAACACCTATTAATCTCTGCTGCTGAGTTGAGCTGGCTCGGCTGCCCTCTGAACCGCGCGGCACGTGATTCAGCCCGCCTCGCGCCGCCATGTGCTTCTGCAGCACTGAACCACCTCGCCTTCTTAGCCGAGGCTGGCCTCACCTCCTGCCTCGACCCGCCTCGGCCTCGCGCTATCGGGCAGGTGTTGAACCGCCGCCTCCCCCGTGGCAGTGTTCCGCCGCCTGACGCGTGCGCCGCTCCGAGCAAAAACGGGCCCCGAGTCACCGTCGCTGGCCTCTCGTTCCATCTATACTGGATGTCGCAACCAAGTTGCCTTGCTTCGCTCTCCGCCGGCACGGTCCGTTGCGAGCTGCCGCCCTCACCTGGCCTGGCCCGTCACCGGGTTGTCATGCCCCAACGGCCGCTTGAGATACTCCTCCTGCGTCCGCGGCTGCGCCGTCCTGCGACGACCCGGTGCCCCGTCTCACCTCACGGGCTCCCCAGTCGGCTGCCGCCCCGCTCTGACCGCGCGGGCTGTGACTCGCGCCGCCGCACCTGGGACTCGCTTCCTCAGTCATCGTTAGTCGCCGCGTCCGAGAGGCCTCGCCTTGCTGCTACTTCGCGCTACCACGGCTACGTCTTCTCCTGAGCCGTTTTCGCCAGGGACCTCCTCGGCTGCGCCGTGAGTCGCCCGCCGTTGCGCTTGGCCGGTTCTGGCCACGACCAAGCCGCCGCCGTCCCGACTGAGACGCGTCCGCGGCCCGAGTCAACCGTATGCTCAACCCGTGAGACAGCAGTAGGAGGTGAGAGCTACGGGGCGAGAGGAATCGACGGAAATAGAGAGGAAGACAAGTCTGCCATGAAAATAGCACTGGAAGGAATGGCTCTCGCTGGAGCTGAGAAGATAAGGTTACGTGCGTGTGATCCGGAGCCAGCGGTCGACAGGAGAGAAAAATCCTAAGGAAAAGGGCTCTGGACCCATAAGGCACCCGTGAGCTAGTAGTAGTACTACTACTTAATGCTCCTAGATGGATTAGGGCCAGGCCATGCTGCTCTTACACCTCCACGTGAAGATTCAATGCAAATTTTTCCAGTACGGACAAGCCGGCCAGAAGAAAAGGTCGACATGCAGGAAACAACTTGAGTACTATGAGTATTGTCTCCTCATGGGAGGAAAGAAAACAAAAGGGATCAAGTCCCCAGATTAATAAGGACTGAAGGGAATGTACGTCATCAGATCAACTGAGTATCTGCTATCTTTTTTGTCTGACAAAAATACCAGGTGATCCTTTCGGTTTATTTTCTATCAATACTTGTTAATTTTTTGAGAAAACAACTACTCTACCATACAGTGTTGTTATATGCAGAGCAAATTATTTATTACAAAGCTGGTGTTATACCATGGGGACGCAGCACGCACCAGCAATGTTCTGCACCAGCGTTCGTCTATGCCTTGCTATTCGATGGGCATGTGTACGAGCCGCCGCCCCCGCGGTCCAGTCTACATCAACTCGCCGGGACTGCGCCTGCGATTGACTCGCCCGTCTACGCGTCTTACCGCGCCTGTGATTGACTTGCTCGTCCGCACCGGTTTACAATGCCACGTCCGACTCGGCCGTGATTAATTTCCGCTTCACCATGGTGATCATCAACTCCACGGTGGATAACCCCTGGCATGATATATCAGGTGAAATCCATCCAGTATATTTTATATTACATATTGCCTTCTTTAACAGAGCAATTACTCCGGCTAGCAAGGTTGTCTAATGCAGGACCCTAAACCACCATATTGGTGCAAATTTAAAGGCCGTCAGAAAATTTCCGACTTAAAAAGAAGGATTCCGGTTTAATATCCGGCTTAAGGGAAAGTTATCTCCCACAAAGCTTTAAAGCTCTCGATAGCCGGTTCAAAATACCGGTTCAAAAAGAATTTATCTCTTGCAAAAAGTTAAAGGTTGCCCAAGAGGACCTGCTGCCCTGACGCGCGGTTCAAACATGGGTGTCCTGCCTTATGGGCTCATCTTCATATGATTACTTGGGGGCTTCCTGTTCAAACATAGGTGTATTCACCAAAGAGAACATGGTGTTACTACCCTCTTGATGCGGCTATCAAGACAATATTATCATCAGGGGCCAAAGAGAGTTTGTTGCACACCACAACTTAAACATAGGCACCCGGCGAGCACAACTCAGAAATATATCACATGGGGCCTTCTGCTTGCAAAGCGGAGTCCTGTCCATTAATCCGGCTATCACGCCACAACAAAGCTTGGGAGCTTCACACCCAAGGGGCCAAAGAGAGTCTTGTTGCTACGCACAACTCAAACATAGGCACCCATTGAGCACAGCTCACAAAATTACTTGGGGGCTCTTTGTGTAAAGTAACAAAGAGTTTGAAAGGACCCTTGTAATTGGGTATCGACCCACGGCTTGGAAGCCTGGTGTATTCACCTAAAACCCCGGGTTAACCTGCCTTCATCAAGTAAGCCACTCCTATCCAGGTAATCCTGGCATGACCTGCCGAACGCTTGACAAGTTACTCTTATACAGACCCTGAACTTGTCAAAGTTAAAACGACGATTGGTTAGTTGGAGGCCCATCTTAAAAGGCTTTGTCAAATGGTTTAACTCAGCGGCCTGGCAGCCCACAAAAAGCCTCGAGTTTGGGCCTGGCAGCCCTTGAAAAGCCTCGACTACAAGTTTTTTCATTTGATTTTTGTCAAAGTTTCTTCTCCTTTGATAAGGTTTTAAGGTAAACCGGCGTCCATTGACCCGGCCAGACTATAAGTTATTTCATCAGTCCGGTGTTTCTTAACCCGACACAAGCTTTCAACTATCAGTTGTTAGTACAAACTCAATTATAAACCGAAGTTTTCTTACCCCGGTCTGGCGTTGACTATAAGTTGCCAGGATGATTATCCAGTGTTTATTACAACCCAACACGGTTTTATTACAAACCGGCAAAATATGACGGGAGTTATCATACTCAAGATTTGAGTTATCACCCTTACTAAAAAAAGTTGGTAAACCAACGATGTGATTCAATGTCACAGGTATGATCTATTTCATATTTGATTATTCTTAAGTGCAGCCTTGGTTATAAACCCGGGTTATATGTTGGGCATTATGACCCGTCTGGCGGCAAACCGCCAGGACACTTTAAACTTGTTGTATGCAGAAACAGGTTGAATAAAGCATAATTACAAATCACCGGTGTTTATTGACCCGGTCTGCTTTGGACTATAAGTCGCCAGTATATATTTGGATTGCGCCATTGGAATTATGCGCTTATAAATCATTGGGTATATTATTCAAATAGCCAACATGGCTGGATTTTTATTATGGTTATCAATAACCAGTATTATGATTAAGGTTTTCAAAGTCGCTTTAGCGCAATGGCTATCATATTATCAATAGATATGATTTATTCTACAATTGAAGGAATAGTCCCGAGTTGCTGCAGGCTTACGACCCGGCACTTGGGGGCTACATTATTTCAGTTGAAATTACATCAAATACACAAGTCTCATGTCGCTGTAAGCATGCACCATGACACTTGTGGGCTAATGCAAAGTCATTTTTTGCTCACCTTATTGAAGACCCGACTCATCACATTGTAATGAGTCGGCCCTGGGGGGCTACCAATTGCCTCTATCAACAATTTAAGGTACAAAGCTTTTTATCCATTACATTGGAGGGTCCACTGCTCAGTTGGTAAAGCACAAGGCTCTTAACATTGTGGACGTGAATTCAAGCCCCATGATGGGGGTTACATCATATGATGTTATTTTCATTGAAGAATATATCAAAGTCCCAACTCAATATTATCTTACTAAGCCGACCCTTGGGGGCTACACGTTGATGTTCAAAGTTTA
Organism: Triticum aestivum; assembly: GCF_018294505.1. NCBI lineage: Eukaryota > Viridiplantae > Streptophyta > Magnoliopsida > Poales > Poaceae > Triticum > Triticum aestivum. The sequence continues at coordinate 602,146,134 of NC_057812.1, forward strand.
CAAGATTATATTTACCAAGTCCCTGCTCATTATTGCATAATGACCCGGCCCTTGGGGGCTACACTGGTTGAAGTTTTTATGAGCATCAAGCAATTACAAGTCCCAGGCTGCTGCAAGCATGACAACCCGACACTTGGGGGCTACATATGTGGAATACTCAATTCTGACTAGTGATTGAGATGAACAACCTGGATTTCTTCAAGATTGTGATATTTATATTGAAGCAAGTCTTAAGCTGTTGCTATGCTACCTTCTTAAGACTTGGGGGCTACAAGTGATAGGCATATAAGAGGTATATTTTCAAGCTGGATGTTAACTACAAGTATGACCCGGTGCTATCAATATTTATAAACCGGTGATCTTGGCAATGATAAACCGGCAATTTTTACATTCTTAAACCGGCTGAAGATCAGATGAGGATTTCAAGGACCAATATTTTTGTTAAGTCATTGGGAGCTGAGTCAAAGAAGTTATTCTTCACAATATTTCTCTGTGACAAACCAATGTCAGCAAATTGATTATGAAGCTGGCCTATTGACCCGGATTTTCTAGAAGGAAATGACAAGGATTTAAAGATGCTCAGGATCAGTTTAACATGGATAAATCCAAATTAAACTGGGGGCTAATGTCGGGGATATGCCCCGCGGTATGACCCGACTGGAGTTGTAAACCGACTGGGACTTGGTAAACCGGCGGATGGTGAACCGGCGGAGAGTTAAGACAGAGAGTCAAGACAGATGGCTAAGATAGACGGTAAACCGGCTGGTGGTAAACCGGCAGACAGTTAAGACAGATGGCTAAGAAAGACGGTAAACCGGCGAGTGTTAAACCGACAGAGTTAAGACAGATGGTAGCACCGGCAGGTGTTAAGTCAATCATAACCCGGCAGACAATGTTAAACCGGCAGACAATGTTAAACCGGCAGACAATGTTAAACCGGCAAACAATGTTAAACCGGCAGACGTTAAGAAGCCCAGGAAGGGAAGTCAAAATATTTAAGTCTTAGTCCGAGATGGACTCTACATGTAACCCGCCCCTTTAACTTATATAAGGAGGGTCAGGGCTCCCCAAAGAGGGACAAGCAAACAACAATCTCTAGGGTTAGACACAATTAGAGGAGAGCCGGTTTACGGCGACTCCCTCGTGATGATAATGAGATCTAGCCTCAAACAGCATGTAGGGTTGTTACCGGATGATGTTTCCTGGGGCCCGAAGCTGTCTAAATCCTCGTCTTGTGTTGCGTTTCTTGATTCCGCTCAACCCCTCTCAAGCTACCACATAGATGCGTTGGCCTCACAACTAAGTCCTTCTGCTAGGACATCTGACGTGACAATTCCACGACAAGAACCGTTCTTAAAATGACAACGCGATATAGTGATTGCTTTTTGATCTTTAGAAAGAACCATGTTCATTGAATCCGATTCAACTAAAGCTGGAGAAACAGACACCCACTAGCCACCTATGTGCGAAGCATGTCGGTAGAACCAGTCTCGCATAAGCGTACGCGTAATGTCGGTCTGGGCCGCTTCATCCAACAATGTCACTAAATCAATAATCAACTAGTGACGACAAGCAATATGTATATACCCACGCCCACAACTCCTTTGTGTTCTACTCGTGCATATGACATCTACGCATAAACCTGGCTCGGATGCCACTGTTGGGGAACGCAGTAATTTCAAGAAAATTCCTACGCACACACAAGATCATGATGATGCATAGCAACAAGAGGGGAGAGTGTCGTCCACTTACCCTCATAGACCGTAAGCGGAAGCATTATGACAATGCGATTGATGTAGTCGTACGTCTTCATGATCGACCGATCCTAGTACCGAACGTACGTCACCTCCGCGATCTGCACATGTTCAGCTCGGTGACGTCCCACAAACTCACGATCCAGTAGAGATTCGAGGGAGAGTTTCTCAGCACGATGGCATGATGACGGTGTTTATGAAGCTACCGATGCAGGGCTTCACCTAAGCACCACTACGATATGACCGAGGTGGATTATGGTGGAGGGGGGCACCACACATGGCTAAAAGATCAATGATCAACTTGTGTGTCATGGGGTGCCCCCTGCCCCTGTATATAAAGAAGCAAGGGGGGAGGCCGGCCAGCCCTAGGAGGGCGCGCCAAGAGGAGGAGTCCTCCTCCTAGTGGGAGTAGGACTGCCCTTTCCTAGTCCCACTAGGAGGGGGAAAGAAGGAGTGGGAGAGGGGAAAGGCAAGGGGGCCGCCGCCCCCCTTCCGTGTCCTATTCGAAATCAAGGGGAGGGGGCGTGCAGCCTACCCTGGCCGGCCCCTCTCTGTCTCCACTAGGGCCCATTAAGGCCCATTAGTCCCCGGGGGGTTCCAGTAACCCCTCCGGCACTCCGGTTTTCTCCGAGGTCACCCGAAACCCTTCCGGTGTCCGAATGTAGCCGTCCAATATATCAATCTTTATGTCTCCTCGTCATGTCCGTGATCACATCCGGGACTCCGAACTACCTTCGGTACATCAAAACACATAAACTTATAATACCGATCGTCATAGAACGTTAAGCGTGCGGACCCTACGAGTTTGAGCACTATGTAGACATGACCAAGACTCATCTCTGGTCAATAACCAATAGTGGAACCTGGATGCTCATATTGGTTCCTACATATTCTACGAAGATCTTTATCGGTCAAACCGCATAACAACATACGTTGTTCCCTTTGTCATCAGTATGTTACTTGCCCGAGATTCGATCGTCGGTATCTCAATACCTAGTTCAATCTCGTTACCGGCAAGTCTCTTTACTCGTTCTATACTACATCATCCTGCAACTAACTCATTAGTTGCATTGCTTGCAAGGCTTATAGTGATGTGCATTATCGAGAGGGCCCAAAGATACCTCTCCGACAATCGGAGTGACACCAAATCTTGATCTATGCCAACTCAACAAGTACCATCAGATACACCTGTAGAGCACCTTTATAATCACCCAGTTACGTTGTGACGTTTGGTAGCACACAAAGTGTTCCTCCGGTATTCGGGAGTTGCATAATCTCATAGTCATAGGAACATGTATAAGTCATGAAGAAAGAAATAGCAATATACTAAATGATCAAATGCTAAGCTAATGGAATGGGTCAAGTCAATCACATCATTCTCTAATGATGTGATCCCGTTAATAAAATGACAACTCATGTCTATGGTTAGGAAACTTAACCATCTTTGATTCAATGAGCTAGTCAAGTAGAGGCATACTAGTGATACTTTGTTTGTCTATGTATTCACACATGTACTAAGTTTCCGGTTAATACAATTCTAGCATGAATAATAAACATTTATCATGATATAAGGAAATACAAATAACAACTTTGTTATTGCCTCTAGGGCATATTTCCTTCAACAACACGTATAGAGGAAATTTTAATTCTAGGCCGTTTCCTAGTAATTCCTCTAATAATTGTGGTAATTCCTACAACAACTCTTATGGAAATTTTAATAATATGCCCTCTGATTTTGAGACTAGTGTTAACGAATTTATGAATTCGCAAAGTAATTTCAATGCTTTGCTTGAAGAAAAATTGCTTAAGATTGATGAGTTGGCTAGGAACGTGGATAGAATTTCTCTTGATGTTGATTCTTTGAAACTTAGATCTATTCCATCTAAGCATGATATCAATGAGTCTCTCAAAGCCATGAGAATTTCCATTGATGATTGCAAAGAAAGAACCACTAGGATGCGTGCTAAAAAAGATTGCTTTGTGAAGGCGTGTTCTTCTAGTTTTCATGATAATAATGATGAAGATCTAAAAGTGATTGGTGTGTCTCCTATTAAATCTTTGTTTGCCAATATGAATCTTAATAAAGATGGGACTGGAGATGAGTCAACTTTAGTTAGAAGGTGTCCCAATGATTCAGAGTTTTTAGATCTTGATGCAAAATTTGGTAAAAGTGGGATTGAAGAGGTCAAAACTTTACATAGCAATTGAAAGAACATGCGGTGCCCCCATGTTTGGTTTTGGTAATTGATGACAATATCTATGTACTAATGGTTGCCTTGAGTTATATTTGAAGGTTTTGTCCATAGGCTTTTCTTGGAGTACATGTGTTGGTTTCAAGAAGAGTTTGTGTCGACCAAGGTTCTATTCAAGGAATTATCCAAAGATTGGTCATGTGAGTGTTGGGCTTATTACAAGTATGTCTTGAAGAAGAAGATTGTGTGATCATTCATGCTTACCTTCAAGGCATCATCCAAATGAAGAGAGTTGGAAAGGTTCAAGCAGGTTGATCAAGACTAAGTCAAGAGTGAATCAAGTTGATCAACTCAGAAAGCGTAATAGATGTACCGAGTGGGATCTAGTGATCCCATGGTATGGTAAGCATTGTCAATTGTACTAACCCATTGTAACGCCCCGAGACCGACGCTCCAGAAGACTTCCAGCTACTCCGAGTTTCGTCGTGTGATTTGTTTTGTTTGTTGCATCATTTGCATTGCATCATGCCATCATGTCATTTTTTTAAACCTCAACTAAATAAATTGTATGGATCTTCGATCCATTTAAATCGAGGGAAGGGTGACTTCTCTTTATAACATACCCTCCCGATATATAGGGAGATATAATAAAATATTCCATTTTGGAATCACCAAAACACACTTGCAAAATAATTTCGTTCCTTTTCTGCTTCAAGTTTGGTCTCCAACTTTGCCATTTATTATTTCATCATTTTCCGGAGCTCCACCAAAAATCCGAACATTTTTGGACCTTCCTTTCATCAAGTCCTAGTTCAAACCCATTTGAATTTCAAATGAGTTTGAATTTAAATCTTTCAATCATGCCCCTTTCTATTTTTCTTGGAACGAGCATATTTTTGCGAGTCCGGGAAAATAATCCCCTTGCCCAAAATTCTATTTCTACCTTCCTTTCTTCTCCTTTCTTCCTTGATTTATTTTCTATTTTCAGAAAATATAAGAGAGGGAGAAGAAGCCCAGCAGCCTGTAACCTAGCCGGCCTCCTAGGCCCACCAACCCTCCTGAAGCCCAGCCGCACCGATAACCAACCCTAGCTCTGTCCCTCGATCCCTCTCTTCCCCTCGAACCCTTCCTCCAGCGCCGCCATCTCCCTCGCTCATCCCGGTCCCCATCTCACTCTCTCCCTCTCGATCCCGCGCGCCTCCCTCTGCAGCACTAGGCCGCGACCGCGCCTCCTCCTCGCCAAATCCTCGTCGCCCGAGTGCTCGAGGAGAGGAGCCCCTCGAGCACCCGCGCCCGCATCCGTCGTCCGCCGCCGCCTGGCCCGTTCGTCCGCCTCCTCGCGCGACCACAGCGCCTCACCGGACCCGGGGAGCACCGCCGTCGCCTGCAGTCGCCGGCGCCCACAGATCCTCGCCGGACCCGGTCCCGGTCCCCGTGCCCTCCTCCCTCTTCGTGCGGCTCCCTCCCCGCGCCTCTGCTTCGCGCCTCCCGAGCAGTGCCGGGATGCTCTTCCTCCCGCTGCGTCCAGGAGCGCCACCACCAGCTCTCCGCGCCGCGCCGTCCTTCCTCGCTGCCGGCATCCAGCCTCCCCGTGCTCGACCCCAGCCTTCTCTGCTTTGCCTTCTCGCCGGAGCTGCTCCTTTTGCCGAGCGCCACCCCGAGCCCCAAGCATCGCCCCTGCTCCCTCCTTCGCCAGCACCCTGCCTCCTTCACGCCTCCCCATCAGCATCGCCGTGGCCCTGTTCGCGTGAAGCCCCTGCGCCACCACCATCAGCGCACGGCGTCTCCGACCCGTTCCGCCCCTTGCTGCTGCTGTAGGCCATGAGCTCGCGGCTACCGCACGGACGCCAAGACCGAGACCGCCCCGAACCACGTCGTCTCGCTGGATCGTCAAGACCATCTCGGTTTTTGCAAGTACCTCTACGCCCGAAGATGTTGGATGCGCCAAGTTCCATTACGATAGGCACCACTATTGTTGCTGAGAGTTTTGTCAAGTTCAACTACATCGACTACGAAACGTGAACGACTACCGTCGCCGAGACCGCAAGTACCACGACTAACATGTACGGTTACACGACGACCCGCCAAGACCCTGAACAACTACCGCCGCCGTCGTGTACCACTACTTCCACTACCGTCGCCACGTGAACAACTACTTCCGACGACGTCCCGTGAACGCCTACTTCCTCTACACCCGCTCCGAATGCGAACCGTCTCGTTTGAACGCTTCGAAGGTATAACCCGAAACGACCGCCGTGGACCGAATGCACGTTGTATGAGATGCCCGTGTTTGCACCATGTCCGAATTGTTCCCTTGCACGTTCGCCGTAAGCCATGCCACCATTATGTGGGACACCCGGAATCCGGGATCACCCCACCATCCATGCACGCATCCGCACGCCTCCTTTTGCACCGGTATCTCCGTGAGCTACCGGAACCGATATGTTGCCGTGGCATCATTTTCGGATATGTTGCCGTGGCATCATTTTCGGATATGTTGCCGTGGCACCATTTTTGTTTCGCCGCCGTGGCACCCTTTTTGTTCCGCCATGGTGACCAAGTGCTTCATAACATGCTCATGTCAACATTTTCATAAAATTGCATAAAACTTGTATATGTCATCCGCATCATGATAACAACATTTAAAATGTTTAAACTTGTTGTTGCATTAAATTGCTAAATGCATATGGGGATTTACCGGATTTGTTGTTTTTATATCCGGCCCCATTTAAATTGTTTAGATGGTATAGTTTATATTATGCTTCACCTCTTGCCATGTTTAACAACAGTTAATATTGTTGGGTAGCTTAAACGAGAGATAACTAAATAATTGATGTGGTGTTCCGTCAACATGCACCTCGTTGCATATTGAGCTCCACTTAACTTGTAGTATTGTTTGTTGCACTTTGCCATGCCATGCCTCATTAAACCGGACATGCATCATACTTGTTTGTGCATCATGACTTGTTTATGCTTGTGTGTTTACTATGTTGTTTGTTTCTTTCCGGGTTGCTTCTCTCGTTAGCTTCGGTTTCGTTCCGGAGTTGTGAGGATTTGTTCGTCTACGACCGTTTGTCTTCTTCTTGGATTCGTTCTTCTTCCTTGCGGGATTTCAGGCAAGATGATCATACCCTCGAAATCACTACTATCTTTGCTATGCTAGTTTGCTCGCTCTTTTGCTTTGCCAATGCTACGATGCCTACCATTTGCTTGTCAGCCTCCCAAATTGCCATGTCAAACCTCTAACCCACCATGTCCTAGCAAACCGTTGATTGGCTATGTTACCGCTTTGCTCAGCCCCTCTTATAGCGTTGTTAGTTGCAGGTGAAGATTGAAGTTTGTTCCTTGTTGGAACATGGAGATGTTGTTCCTTGTTGGAACATGTTTACTTGTTGGGATATCACAATATATCTTATTTAATTAATGCATCTATATACTTGGTAAAGGGTGGAAGGCTCGGCCTTATGCCTGGTGTTTTGTTCCACTCTTGCCGCCCTAGTTTCCGTCATATCGGTGTTATGTTCCCGGATTTTGCGTCCCTTACGCGGTTGGGCTATAATGGGAACCCCTTGACAGTTCGCCTTAAGTAAAGCTCTTCCAGCAATGCCCAACCTTGGTTTTACCATTTGCCACCTAGCCTTTTCTTTCCCTTGGGTTCTGCAGACTCAAGGGTCATCATTATTTTACCCCCCCCCCGGGCCAGTGCTCCTCTGAGTGTTGGTCCAACCTGTCAGCTGCCGGTGGCCACCAGGGGCAACTCTGGGTTGGCCTACCCGTACCTTGGACAATCTGAGTGTGCCCTGAGAAAGAGATATGTGCAGCTCCTATCGGGATTTGTCGGCACATTCGGGCGGTGTTGCTGGTTTAGTTTTACCCTGTCGAAATGTCTTGTTGTACCGGGATACCGAGTCTGATCGGAACGTCTCGGGTGGAGGTCTATTCCTTCGTTGACCGTGAGAGCTTGTGATGGGCTAAGTTGGGACACCCCTGCAGGGTATTTATCTTTCGAAAGCCGTGCCCGCGGTTATGGGCAGATGGGAATTTGTTAACGTCCGGTTGTAGAAAACCCGAAGTTGACCTTAATTAAAATACATCAACCGTGTGTGTAACCGTGATGGTCTCTTTCCGGCGGAGTCCGGGAAGTGAACACGGTGTTGGAGTTATGCTTGACGTAGGTTGCTATAGGATCACTTCTTGATCATACTTTTATCGACCGTGCTTTGCCTTCTCTTCTCGCTCTCATTTGCGTATGTTAGCCACCATATATGCTAGTCGCTTGCTGCAGCTCCACCTCATTACTCCATCCTTCCTATAAGCTTAAATAGTCTTGATCTCGCGGGTGCGAGATTGCTGAGTCCCCGTGGCTCACAGATACTTCCAAAACCAGTTTGCAGGTGCCTATGTTACCGAGCAGGTGACGCAACCAAGCTCAAGGAGGAGCTCGATGAAGATCTTGCCCTTTGTGTTGTTTCGTTCTAGTTGATCAGTAGTGGAGCCCAGTTGGGGTCGATCGGGGACCTTTGTCGCATTTGGGGTTCTTCTTTTATTTTGGTTCCGTAGTCGGACCTTGATTGTATCTGGATGATGTAATGCTTTATTCATGTAATTGTGTGAAGTGGCGATTGTAAGCCAACTATGTATCTCTTTCCCTTATGTATTACATGGGTTGTGTGAAGATTACCTCACTTGCGACATTGCTTTCAATGCGGTTATGCCTCTAAGTCGTGCTTCGACACGTGGGAGATATAGCCGCATCGAGGGCGTTACAAGTTGGTAATCAGAGCCTTCCCCGACCTTAGGAGCCCCACTGCTTGATCGTTTTTAGCGGCCGAGTTGTGTCTAGAAAAATATTTTGAGTCATTTAGGATTATATATATCGGAGAGTTAGGAATTCTTTTTACTCCCCAGTCTCTTCATCGCTCTGGTAAGGCATCCTGACGTAGAGTTTTGACTCTTCTCTTCTCAAATTTCACTAAAAAAATTTTAGGATCACGCGGGTATCTTGGAATCGTTCCGATGGTTTTATGATGAGAACATTGTCTTGGTGCCTCCTGTCAGGGGTTTAGTGGAAGTGTCCCGGGGAGTTGAGCTCTGAGGTGTTGTCGTCATAATTTTATCGTTGCAGTTCTGGAATACCTGAGTTTAGTACGCCGACATCGAAAATCTCTTTTATGCAGTTCGTTGGTGAGATAACCCCGATAACCCAGTACTGAGGTGAGTACGGGAGTATTGCCATGACTTGTATAACGGATGCTTTTCGAAGGTTGAGGTAGACGATTTCCGAAGGTTTCTTGGTTATGTGTTGAAGGATGGATACAGCTGGATGTAGGATTTGTTAGTTTTGGGTGAGATATTATGCTTCCCCTGTATCCCCAACACCTGATTGCATAACCGGAAAATTTCGGGAGTTTCATAGGTGGGAATTCAAGTAGCTCTTAGGATATCTTTCCGACGGATGTATGATATGAAATTGGGGTTCGACGTCTAGTGGTCCGCCTATTCACGGTCGATTTTACAGTGGTCTCGTTGTGTCTTAAAGAGTCCTTGGCTATGCCGACTCGGGGACGCTTCGTATGTCATGTGCACTGCCTTGTACATGATGGTGCTGTACGATCGAGCCCGTGTAGGCCCCACCACGAAAACTTCGGACGAAATCTCTATCATATGTTTGTTCTGGCTTATTTTGCAAGCCAATCCTTTGTTTTGTTTTGAGTTGTGGTATTCGAGTTGCTTCGAAGTCAAATGTTGATTCCATACCTTTTCCAAATGGTGTTCTCATATTCCTATGTGAATACTAATCCTTCTTGATCATCGAGTCTGTCTTGTCAATCCTTTTTTTAACCGGTGTGTCTCTCCTCAAGTGGATCCGTTCACGTCAACATTTGCAAGATCATTTATCACTTCTTCTCAACGGTGTTGTTTCATCCATCTCCAAGTTGCCTTTGTTTTTCCCACCCTCCCTCCCTTTTGTTTTTCTTCAAGGACTAAGATTTCTTCTTCAAGTATCCATTTTATTGATGGGAAGTTTCTCCATTCTTTTCCGTCAATGTTCTTATCCGGTGATTCTCATGAAGATTCTAATGGAGCTTCAAGTTCATCACTCTTCATTCCTTTTCTTCTCCGGTGTTGTCAATTCAAGCTTTCGGGGTTGATCATATTCTTTTCTGTATTTCATTGCTATCCCATGCCGGTGCCTCTCATAATTGTTCATCTCTCTCTATTCTTATTCGGAGTGCTCAAGATATCTCAGAAGATTCGTGTTTCCATTCTCAATCCGTTCAAGCTATTTGGAGATTATTATCTCATTCAAGTCATTTAATTCTACCGGTGCAATATCTATTTCAATCAATCGTTCAACGGTGTATCCTTTTAGTGGGCCCTAACCCACAGGTCTTTTTCCAGGATCTTACCTGACTCTTCTTATTTTCCCGGCGTTACTCTCAAATTCTTTTGCAAGTTTGACGTAACATTGAGTTATCATCAGTCAAATGCCTTTCTCCTTGATCTTTCAAATTCTTTCATCGTTGGCTCAACCTCTTCGCTTTTGATTCTTCCGGTGTGCCTCAATAATTCTTGGTGGTGTTTCTCGTTGTCATTCTCATCATTTGAAGACCGAAGAAGAGTTTCTCTTTAATCTTGCTCTATTCTCTTCAAGATTCATGGTGCTAGCTTGTTGCCATCCTCTCATAATTGTTTTCTATTGTGAGAATCTTTTTCACCCATCAGGAGATATTCAAGAGTCTTCTCAGTTTGTCATCCGGAGTCCATCAATTCAGGTTTATTCATTCTCAGCTGTCAGTTATCATTCTCCTATCTTGCCGGTGCATCAATCGAATATCCTCTAATCAGTTCTTGATCTCTTCGTTCTCATGTATCTAAATACCCTAAAGTATCTTCATTCATTTTGCAATTCTTCCCGGTGATTTGTGCATTTGCTACGTTCAATTTCAATTCTTACGGGGGTTCTTTCAAGATCTCTCTTCCTTGTTCATCATATTCATGTATTTGTTATTTCAATTCTACCGGTGGTTCGTTGAAGACCTTCTCAAGTTTTGATATATCTCTTTTAATCCTTTCTACGAGAATAAGTAGTATGCCAAATCCGTTGATTGTCATCAATTTAATTGGTGAAGGATAAGCATAACATAATTCTTATTCTTGTTCATCCAAGTGATTAATTCTTTATTCCGGAGGCCCTTAAAATTCTCGGTTTCATTTGTTTCATCTTCTCTTTTTCCCGGAGTTCCAAGCTCTAATTATCACGGAGATCCATCTAAATCATTGCAAGGATTCACCTTGTGTTTTCAATTTCTCTTTCTTTTCATTCCTTTTGTTTACCGGAGTTCTTCATGGAGGTTCTACATGATGGTTCATCAAGGATTTAATTCCCTTCTCAAAGTTTTCATCGAGATTCTTTCCTAAGGAGCTCAAGCTTTCTTCATATGGTAATCCGGAGTGCAATTCTTTCTACCATATTTTGGAGGTGGTATTATGTCATTCTTGATAATTTGAGTTCATGTTCCATGATTCACATGTTGTTAAGAATGAGTTATTTTTAAATCCATCAACCTCGTTGTTGGAGTTATCTTGTGTCATATTTCACCTAAAAGCCTTCCATTGGAATGTTGCTATTTGTGGTGCTTGCCAATGATCCAAGTTATCTCTTTATCATCTTGGTGGAAGAAGTGTTCATCTCTTCGTCGATCTAAAGCTAGCAATCGTTTCCGTTAGTGGCCGGTTGTCACCTCATAATTTTGAGATGTTTTCCATAAGCCCACTACAAGCTTATTCGTTTCGTTGTTGGTTTTTCCCAACAACCCCGTTGTAACCTTCTTGGAAGGGTGCTTTCCAAGCTCAATTGTGGCAGAAGTTGCCATTTGCCCCTCCATTCTGTTATTCCAATGACCTATCTTCTATTCTTTCTTCTGGAGGCATTGTTACGTTGCTCTTTTCACTCACCATCTCGATTCGTGAGGATCGTGTTCTTTTCTTGCTTATCCATTTAACCGGAGTGTCGTGTTTTCATTCGAGTTCTCTAATCTTATCAAGTTTTTCCCTCCTTTCTCAACTGGAGAGCTATCTGAAATCCTTCTTACCCATTGTGCCATTCTTTCAATAGTTCCGGAGGCAGTGTGTTGTTGATTTCATCAAGTAACATCCCATCTTCTCAAGTTCATGTTCTATTCCTTCCATGTTCAACTGGAGTACTGCCCGAATTCTTCCCCTCTCATCTTGTTTTAACCGGAGTGGTTTCGAATTCTACCTTGTCCATTAAACTCTTGATTCATGTCTTTGCAACATTCAAGTTCTCGTAATGTTCCTTGTTCCTTTTTTTTTCTAACGGATTGTTTGCAATCTCGTTCTTCTCAGTTGTGCTCTTTCTTTTAAATTGCTCAACCTCTCAAGGTTCTTTGGTTTCACTCATTGGTCGAAGAAGCAACTTAGTTTTACCTCTTCTCTTCCTCTTCCGTTTCTCTCCGGTGCCATCCTAGATCTCGGGACGAGATCCTCTTGTAGTGGTGGAGTGTTGTAACGCCCCGAGACCGACGCTCCAGAAGACTTCCAGCTACTCCGAGTTTCATCGTGTGATTTGTTTTGTTTGTTGCATCATTTGCATTGCATCATGCCATCATGTCATTTTTTTTAAAACCTCAACTAAATAAATTGTATGGATCTTCGATCCATTTAAATCGAGGGAAGGGTGACTTCTCTTTATAACATACCCTCCCGATATATAGGGAGATATAATAAAATATTCCATTTTGGAATCACCAAAACACACTTGCAAAATAATTTCGTTCCTTTTCTGCTTCAAGTTTGGTCTCCAACTTTGCCATTTATTATTTCATCATTTTCCGGAGCTCCACCAAAAATCCGAACATTTTTGGACCTTCCTTTCATCAAGTCCTAGTTCAAACCCATTTGAATTTCAAATGAGTTTGAATTTAAATCTTTCAATCATGCCCCTTTCTATTTTTCTTGGAACGAGCATATTTTTGCGAGTCCGGGAAAATAATCCCCTTGCCCAAAATTCTATTTCTACCTTCCTTTCTTCTCCTTTCTTCCTTGATTTATTTTCTATTTTCAGAAAATATAAGAGAGGGAGAAGAAGCCCAGCAGCCTGTAACCTAGCCGGCCTCCTAGGCCCACCAACCCTCCTGAAGCCCAGCCGCACCGATAACCAACCCTAGCTCTGTCCCTCGATCCCTCTCTTCCCCTCGAACCCTTCCTCCAGCGCCGCCATCTCCCTCGCTCATCCCGGTCCCCATCTCACTCTCTCCCTCTCGATCCCGCGCGCCTCCCTCTGCAGCACCCGGCCGCGACCGCGCCTCCTCCTCGCCAAATCCTCATCGCCCGAGTGCTCGAGGAGAGGAGCCCCTCGAGCACCCGCGCCCGCATCCGTCGTCCGCCGCCGCCTGGCCCGTTCGTCCGCCTCCTCGCGCGACCACAGCGCCTCACCGGACCCGGGGAGCACCGCCGTCGCCTGCAGTCGCCGGCGCCCACAGCTCCTCGCCGGACCCGGTCCCGGTCCCCGTGCCCTCCTCCCTCTTCGTGCGGCTCCCTCCCCGCGCCTCTGCTTCGCGCCTCCCGAGCAGTGCCGGGATGCTCTTCCTCCCGCTGCGTCCAGGAGCGCCACCACCAGCTCTCCACGCCGCGCCGTCCTTCCTCGCTGCCGGCATCCAGCCTCCCCGTGCTCGACCCCAGCCTTCTCTGCTTTGCCTTCTCGCCGGAGCTGCTCCTTTTGCCGAGCGCCACCCCGAGCCCCAAGCATCGCCCCTGCTCCCTCCTTCGCCAGCACCCTGCCTCCTTCACGCCTCCCCATCAGCATCGCCGTGGCCCTGTTCGCGTGAAGCCCCTGCGCCACCACCATCAGCGCACGGCGTCTCCGACCCGTTCCGCCCCTTGCTGCTGCTGTAGGCCATGAGCTCGCGGCTACCGCATGGACGCCAAGACCGAGACCGCCCCGAACCATGTCGTCTCGCTGGATCGTCAAGACCATCTCGGTTTTTGCAAGTACCTCTACGCCCGAAGATGTTGGATGCGCCAAGTTCCATTACGATAGGCACCACTATTGTTGCTGAGAGTTTTGTCAAGTTCAACTACATCGACTACGAAACGTGAACGACTACCGTCGCCGAGACCGCAAGTACCACGACTAACATGTACGGTTACACGACGACCCGCCAAGACCCTGAACAACTACCGCCGCCGTCGTGTACCACTACTTCCACTACCGTCGCCACGTGAACAACTACTTCCGACGACGTCCCGTGAACGCCTACTTCCTCTACACCGCTCCGAATGCGAACCGTCTCGTTTGAACGCTTCGAAGGTATAACCCGAAACGACCGCCGTGGACCGAATGCACGTTGTATGAGATGCCCGTGTTTGCACCATGTCCGAATTGTTCCTTGCACGTTCGCCGTAAGCCATGCCACCATTATGTGGGACACCCGGAATCCGGGATCACCCCACCATCCATGCACGCATCCGCACGCCTCCTTTTGCACCGGTATCTCCGTGAGCTACCGGAACCGATATGTTGCCGTGGCATCATTTTCGGATATGTTGCCGTGGCATCATTTTCGGATATGTTGCCGTGGCACCATTTTTGTTTCGCCGCCGTGGCACCCTTTTTGTTCCGCCATGGTGACCAAGTGCTTCATAACATGCTCATGTCAACATTTTCATAAAATTGCATAAAACTTGTATATGTCATCCGCATCATGATAACAACATTTAAAATGTTTAAACTTGTTGTTGCATTAAATTGCTAAATGCATATGGGGATTTACCGGATTTGTTGTTTTTATATCCGGCCCCATTTAAATTGTTTAGATGGTATAGTTTATATTATGCTTCACCTCTTGCCATGTTTAACAACAGTTAATATTGTTGGGTAGCTTAAACGAGAGATAACTAAATAATTGATGTGGTGTTCCGTCAACATGCACCTCGTTGCATATTGAGCTCCACTTAACTTGTAGTATTGTTTGTTGCACTTTGCCATGCCATGCCTCATTAAACCGGACATGCATCATACTTGTTTGTGCATCATGACTTGTTTATGCTTGTGTGTTTACTATGTTGTTTGTTTCTTTCCGGGTTGCTTCTCTCGTTAGCTTCGGTTTCGTTCCGGAGTTGTGAGGATTTGTTCGTCTACGACCGTTTGTCTTCTTCTTGGATTCGTTCTTCTTCCTTGCGGGATTTCAGGCAAGATGATCATACCCTCGAAATCACTACTATCTTTGCTATGCTAGTTTGCTCGCTCTTTTGCTTTGCCAATGCTACGATGCCTACCATTTGCTTGTCAGCCTCCCAAATTGCCATGTCAAACCTCTAACCCACCATGTCCTAGCAAACCGTTGATTGGCTATGTTACCGCTTTGCTCAGCCCCTCTTATAGCATTGTTAGTTGCAGGTGAAGATTGAAGTTTGTTCCTTGTTGGAACATGGAGATGTTGTTCCTTGTTGGAACATGTTTACTTGTTGGGATATCACAATATATCTTATTTAATTAATGCATCTATATACTTGGTAAAGGGTGGAAGGCTCGGCCTTATGCCTGGTGTTTTGTTCCACTCTTGCCGCCCTAGTTTCCGTCATATCGGTGTTATGTTCCCGGATTTTGCGTCCCTTACGCGGTTGGGCTATAATGGGAACCCCTTGACAGTTTCGCCTTAAGTAAAGCTCTTCCAGCAATGCCCAACCTTGGTTTTACCATTTGCCACCTAGCCTTTTCTTTCCCTTGGGTTCTGCAGACTCAAGGGTCATCATTATTTTACCCCCCCCCGGGCCAGTGCTCCTCTGAGTGTTGGTCCAACCTGTCAGCTGCCGGTGGCCACCAGGGGCAACTCTGGGTTGGCCTACCCGTACCTTGGACAATCTGAGTGTGCCCTGAGAAAGAGATATGTGCAGCTCCTATCGGGATTTGTCGGCACATTCGGGCGGTGTTGCTGGTTTAGTTTTACCCTGTCGAAATGTCTTGTTGTACCGGGATACCGAGTCTGATCGGAACGTCTCGGGTGGAGGTCTATTCCTTCGTTGACCGTGAGAGCTTGTGATGGGCTAAGTTGGGACACCCCTGCAGGGTATTATCTTTCGAAAGCCGTGCCCGCGGTTATGGGCAGATGGGAATTTGTTAACGTCCGGTTGTAGAAAACCCGAAGTTGACCTTAATTAAAATACATCAACCGTGTGTGTAACCGTGATGGTCTCTTTCCGGCGGAGTCCAGGAAGTGAACACGGTGTTGGAGTTATGCTTGACGTAGGTTGCTATAGGATCACTTCTTGATCATACTTTTATCGACCGTGCTTTGCCCTCTCTTCTCGCTCTCTTTTGCGATTGTAGCCACCATATATGCTAGTCGCTTGCTGCAGCTCCACCTCATTACTCCATCCTTCCTATAAGCTTAAATAGTCTTGATCTCGGGGGTGCGAGATTGCTGAGTCCCCGTGGCTCACCAGATACTTCCAAAACCAGTTTGCAGGTGCCTATGTTACCGAGCAGGTGACGCAACCAAGCTCAGGAGGAGCTCGATGAAGATCTTGTCCTTTGTGTTGTTTCCGTTCTAGTTGATCAGTAGTGGAGCCCAGTTGGGGTCGATCGGGGACCTTTGTCGCATTTGGGGTTCTTCTTTTATTTTGGTTCCGTAGTCGGACCTTGATTGTATCTGGATGATGTAATGCTTTATTCATGTAATTGTGTGAAGTGGCGATTGTAAGCCAACTATGTATCTCTTTCCCTTATGTATTACATGGGTTGTGTGAAGATTACCTCACTTGCGACATTGCTTTCAATGCGGTTATGCCTCTAAGTCGTGCTTCGACACGTGGGAGATATAGCCGCATCGAGGGCGTTACACCCATGGTCTTCATGAGAGTTCTTTGTGGGGTTAGGTTGCCGTGTGCAAGTTCAAGTGATGCATCACGAAGAGATCAAGTGCTTGAAGCTTTCCATCCATTGTGGTGACAATGGACTTGTGAAGGTGTGCAGAAGAGTGGCTCACCCATAGTGGAGTATGGGGGAGCAATCGACTAGTCTTCACCAAGCCAACGCAATCAAGAAAGGTGGTCCAACTTGAGGGAGTCAAGATCGTCATCATCTAGCTCAAGTGGACCATGTGCAAGGCAAAGGTTTGCCCTTGATAGGTTTTCTATTTTTCCAGTCTCATGGTGGTAGTTGGGAGACCAGGTTATAGGATCGATTGCCGTACTATCAAGGGGGGCTCTCGATGAGTAGCTTGATTGTATCGTTCGTAGAGAGCTCAAACCATTGCATCCTTGCATCATCTTTCTTGGTTCTTGTTTGGTTCTCTTTGTGAGTGTGGAGCTTATGGTCATCTTGATGACAAGCTCGAGTTCATCGAAAACGGAGTTCACGTGCATCTTCTATGATGTTTTCGATGTTGGAGGTTATGCCGGTTCTTCTCTGTTGGAGGTCTCACTCCTCTTTTTGTTAGGCATACCTCCCCTGCCTCTTCTTACTATAACCAACAAGCTTGAGTTTGCTCAATTCGGAGCTCATTTGCAGAAGTTATGGCAGTTATGGTTTTATTGGATCCATTTGTTGTCTTTAGCTGCGTTTTGAAGGCGCCATGTGCTAAAGCCTTTGTGGCGTGCGGTAGTACTGCTCAAGGGAGCAGTAGTACCGTAGGGGCCCGCGGTAGTATCGCTCCTGGTGAGCGGTAGTACCGCTACCTCTAGCCCAGAATGCTGGCGCGCACGGAAGTAGGCGTGGAAGTATTTTTTACTTCCGCGACCCATGCGGTAGTACCGCTCCGGGTGAGCGGTAATACCGCTGCCTCGTGTCCTGTCGCTGATGCGTGCGGTAGTAGGCACGGATGTAATTTTTTACATCCACCCTTATGCGGTAGTACCGCTCCATGTGAGCGGTAGTACCGTGCCAGCTTTCTCTCGTAGCTAGGTCCAGTGGATGTAGGTGCGGCTGTAATTTTTTTACTTCCCTGGTCATGTGGTAGTACCACAAGGTCTTGCGGTAGTACAATGCAGTGTTGTTTCATTTGGCTTCTGCCGCCCTAGCGGTAGTACCGCTCCTAGGAGCGGTAGTACCGCTCGGTGTGGGCGGTGAGGATAACGGTTGGATTTCCCCCCTCCTATTAAAGGGGGTCTTCTTCCCCATTGAACCTTATCCTTTAAGCTCGTGTTCTTCCCCCATTGTTAACCTTCTTCGAGCTTGCTAACTCTCAATCCCTCCATGGATTCTTGCTAGTTTTTGAGGGAAAAGAGAGAAGAGATCTAGATCCACATTTCCACCAATCACCTTCTCCTCTATGCGAGGGGAACCCCTTGGATCTAGATCTTGGAGTTCTTGGTGTACTCCTTCTTGTTCTTCCTCTCATTTTCTTCCCTAGCATTAGTTGCTTTGGTGGGATTTGGGAGAGAAGGACTTGGGCACTCCGTGTGCCCTTGCCATTGAATTTGATGCATCGGTTTGAGTTCTCCACGTGATGCGTGGAAGTTGCAAGTTGAGAAGCTTATTACTCTTGGGTGCTTGGTACCCTTGAGCTTGTTCCTCTTGGGTGCTTGGGCGCCCTAGACGGTTGGTGGTGTTCGGAGCTCAATCATTATGGTGTAAAGCTCCGGGCAAGCATCAGGGTCTCCAATTAGGTTGTGGAGATCACCCCGAGCAACTTGATGGGTTCTGGTGACCGCCCCAAGGGTTGCCATTTGTACGGGTTCGGTGACCGTCCTCAAGGGTCCCTTAGTGGAACCACGACATCTTGCATTGTGTGAGGGTGTGAGGAGATTACGGTGGCCCTAGTGGCTTCTTGGGGAGCATTGTGCCTCCACACGGCCCCAAACGGAGATTAGCATCCGCAAGGGTGTGAACTTCGGGATACATCGTCGTCTCCACGTGCCTCGGTTATCTCTTACCCAAGCCCTTTACTTATGCACTTTACTTTGTGATAGCCATATTGTTTCTTGTCATATATCTTGCTATCACATAGTTGTTTATCTCGCCTAGCATTAGTTGTTGGTGCACATAAGTGAGCCTAGTTGTTGTAGGTTTTATGCTTGACAAATTAACCGCTAGGTTTATTCCGCATTTGTTCAAGCCTAAACCGTAATTATTTTAAAGCGCCTATTCACCCCCCTCTAGGCGACATCCACGATCTTTCAACAATGAACCCACTATTTTGGATTTCAAGGAATTTAATTATGATAATTGCTCTTTGATAGATTGTATTTCCTTGTTGCAATCCGTGCTAAATTCTCCTCATGCTTATGATCAAAACAAAGCTTTTACTAAACATATCGTTGATGCCTTAATGCAATCCCATAAAGAAAAGATTGAACTAGAAGTTTCTATTCCTAGAAAACTTTATGATGAGTGGGAACCTACTATTAAAATTAAGATTAAAGATCATGAATGCTATGCTTTATGTGATTTGGGTGCTAGTTTTTCCACGATTCCAAAAACTTTGTGTGATGTGTTAGGTTTCCGTGAATTTGATGATTGTTCTTTAAATTTGCATCTCGTGGATTCCACCATTAAGAAACCTATGGGAAGGATTAATGATGTTCTTATTATTGCAAATAGAAATTATGTGCCTGTAGATTTCATTGTTCTTGATATAGATTGCAATCCTACATGTCCTACTATTCTTGGTAGACCTTTCCTTAGAACAATCGGTGCAATTATTGACATGAAAGAAGGAAATATTAGATTCCAACTTCCATTAAGGAAAGGCATGGAACACTTTCCTAGAAAGAAAATTAAATTACCTTATGAATCTATTATGAGAGCCACATATGGATTGCATACCAAATATGACAAATACCTAGATCTATTCTTGTTTTTTATGCCTAGCTAGGGGCGTTAAACGATAGCGCTTGTTGGGAGGCAACCCAATTTTTTTTGTTCCTGTTTAGTAATAAATAAATCATCTATCCTATTTTATGATTGTTTTTTTTATGTTTTAGTTAGTGTTTGTGGCAAGTAAAGCCTTTAGGATCTTCTTGGATGATTGTTATTTGATCTTGCTGAAAAAAACAGAAAGTATGCGCTCACGAGAATAATTTTAATTTTTTACAGAGAGTGATAAAATACTGATTCCAACTTCAGTAGATAAATATACAAATTATTTAGGACGTCCTAATTTCTTAGGATTTTTGGAGTTATATAAGTATTCGAAACCTACGGATTACTACAGACTGTTCTGATTTTGACAGATTCTGTTTTTCGTGTGTTGTTTTCTTATTTTGATGAATCTATGGCTAGTATCGGGGGTATGAACCATATAGAAGTTGGAATACATTAGGTTTAACACCAATATAAATAAATAATGAGTTTATTACTTTACCTTAAGGTGGTGATTTGTTTTCTTATACTAACGGAGCTCATGAGATTCTCTGTTGAGTTTTGTGTTGTGAAGTTTTCAAGTTTTTGGGTAAAGATTTGATGGATTTCGGAACAAGGAGTGGCAAGAACCTAAGCTTGGGGATGCCCAAGGAACCCCAAGGTAAAACTCAAGGACAACTAAAAGCCTTAGCTTGGGGATGCCCCGGAAGGCATCCCCTCATTCGTCTTCATCTATTAGTAACTTTACTTGAGGCTATATTTTTATTCACCACATGATATGTGTTTTGCTTGGAGCATCTTGTATGATTTGAGTCTTTGATTTTTAGTTTACCACAATCATCCTTGCTGTACACACCTTTTGGGAGAGACACACAAGAATCGGAATTTATTAGAATACTCTATGTGCTTCACCTATATCTTTTGAGCTAGATAATTTTGCTCTAGTGCTTCACTTATATCTTTTTAGAGCACGGTGGTGGTTTTATTTTATAGAAATTATTGATCTCTCATGCTTCACTTATATTATTTTGAGAGTCTTTTAGAACAACATGGTAATTTGCTTTGGTTATGAAATTAGTCCTAATATGATAGGCATCCAAGATGGGTACAATAAAAACTTTCATATAAAGTGCATTAAATGTTATGAGAAGCTTGATACTTGATAGTTGTTTTGAGATATAAATATGGTAATATTAGAGTTGTGCTAGTTGAGTAATTGTGGAATTGATAAATACTTGTGTTGAAGTTGGCAAGTCCCGTAGCATGCACGTATGGTAAAAGTTGTGTGACAAATTTGAAGCATGTGGTGTTCTTTGATTGCTTTCCTTATGAGTGGCGGTCGGGGATGAGCGATAGTCTTTTCCTACCAATCTATCCCCCTAAGAGCATGTGCGTAGTGCTTGGTTTTGATGACTTGTAGATTTTTGCAATAAGTATGTGAGTTCTTTATGACTAATGTTGAGTCCATGGATTATACACACTCCCACCCTTCCATCATTGCTAGCCTCTTCGATACCGTGCATTGCCCTTTCTCACCTCGAGAGTTGGTGCAAACTTCACTGGTGCATCCAAACCCCGTGATATGATACACTCTATCACACATAAGCCTCCTTATATCTTCCTCAAAACAGTCACCATACCTACCCATTATGGCATTTCCATAGCCATTCCGAGATATATTGCCATGCAACTTTCCACCATTCCGTTTATTATGACACGCTCCATCATTGTCATATTGCCTTGCATGATCATCTAGTTGACATTGTATTTGTGGCAAAGCCATCTGCATAATTCTTTCATACATGTCACTCTTGATTCATTGCATATCCCGATACACCGCCAGAGGAATCCACATAGAGTCATATTTTGTTCTAAGTATCGAGTTGTAATTCTTGAGTTGTAAGTAAATAAAAGTGTGATGATTTTCATTATTAGAGGATTGTCCCATGTGAGGAAAGTTCTTCGAAAAAAGAGAAAGGCCATAAAAAAAGAGAGAGAGGCCAAAGAAAAAAATGAGAGAAAAAGAGAGAAGGGGCAATGCTACTATCTTTTTCCACACTTGTTGTCGTGGAATTGTCACGGCAGATGTCCTTAGTGTCAGGACTTAGTCGCGAGGCCAACGCATCTATGTGGTAGCTTGAGAGGGGTTGAACGGGACGAGAGACGCGATGTTTTACCCAGGTTCGGCCCCTCACGGTGGAGGTAAAAGCCTACATCATGCTTCATTGATATTGATGATGATGATCACGGTTACAAGAGTGCTCTATCTCGAGAGCTATTGTCTAAACCTAACTTGTCCAACTTGTGGAACTTGTCCACCCCCCCCCCTTTGAGGAGCCCTGCCCCTCCTTATATATGTTGGAGGGGCGGGTTACATGTAGAGTCCTATTAGGAATAGGACTAGTCTATCTTTAATACAAACCGGATACAAGTCTAGGTCTTAACTCCTTGTAAGATAATATTCCTCCTGCCTTCCTCTTAAACCGGCCCACCATTAAACGTGAACCGGCCTTCTGGGTCTTGGGCCTTGTCATCTGTCTATCCCGCATGCCGGATCACCCGTGAGTCATAATGACCAGGTGGGTTGTTTGTAAACCGCCAGGTCAGGGCGGGTCGCCGGTGACTCGCCAAGTGTCAGCGGGGTCTTCAGATAAACCGCCAAGTCCTGGCCGGGTTAACTTCCGGCCGGTTTACACCGCGGGGTATATCCCCGACATTAGCCCCCAAGTTTAGCTTGGATTTATTCATGTAAACTTATACTGCAAAATAAACACAAGAACAAATTTGACAGGTTATGCTCCGGGTTAAGAATTTTTGTAAACCGGTACCTGATCATCCTTAAGTCCTTGTTATTTCCTCCTTCTGGGAAATCCGGGTCAACAGACCAGCTTCATAATCAATTTGCCGACATTGGTTTGTCACCGAGAAATATTGTGAAGAATAACTCCTTTGACTCAGCTCCCAAAGCGCCGGTTTAAGAAATATGGGTTTGAAAATACTTATCTGATATTCCAGCCGGTTTGAAGATGTAAAACTTGCCGGTTTAATATTACCAAAATAGCCAGTTTATAAATATTGATGGTGCCGGGTCATAATTGTTGTCGACATCGGGTCATGTAATTGATCTTCCCGATTTGCTCAAAACTGATAAAATGAAGATGTTCCTCCTTTATATGCATAATACATGTAGCCCCCAAGTCTTAAGAGGAGAACATAATGATAACTTAAGACTTGCTCCAATAAGTGTTTGAACCTTGAAGAAATCCGGTTTGGTCATCTCAATTATATAAACTGAATACTCCATATATGTAGCCCCCAAGTGCCGGGTTGTCATGCTTGCAGCAACCTGGGACTTGTAATTGCTTATAAAAACTTCAATCAGTGTAGCCCCCAAGGGCCGGTTCAGTAAGATAATATTGAGCTGGGACTTTATATATACTTCATTGAAAATAACATCAGATGATGTAACTCCCATCATGGGGCTTGAACCCACGTCCACAAGGTTAAGAGCTTTGTGCTTTACCAACTGAGGAGTGGACCCTTCAATATAATGGATAAAAACTCGTGTACCTTGAATTGTTGACAGGAGCAATTGGTAGCCCCCAAGGGCCGGCTCATTACAATGTGATGAGTCGGGTCTTCAATAAAGTGAGCGAAAAATGACTTTGCATTAGCCGCCAAGTGTCATGGTGCACGCTTGCAGCGACATGAGACTTGCATATTTGATGAAATCTCAACGTGAATAATGTAGCCCCCAAGTGTCGAGTCGTAAGCCTGCAGCGACTCGGGACTATTCCTTCAATTGTAGAATAAATCATATCCATTGATAATATAATAGCCATTGCGCTAAATCGACTTTGAAAACCTTAATCATATTACTGGTTACTGATAACCATAATAAAATCCAGCCATGTTGGCTATTTGAAGATTTGAATAATATAATCCAATGATTTATGAGCGCATGATTCCAATGACGCAATCCAAATATATACTGGCGACTTATAGTCAAAAACCAGGCCGGTTTAATAAACAACGGATAATTTATCATCATATACCGGCGACTTATTGTCTTAAAGCCAGGCCGGTTTAACAAACCTGTTTCTGCATACAACAAGTTTAAAGTGTCCCGGCGGTTTACCGCCGGACGGGTCATAATGCCCAACATATAATCAATGTTGCACTTAAGAATAATCAAATATGAAATATAGCATACCTGTGACATTGAATCACATTGTTGGTTTACCAACTTTTTGTAGTAGAGGTAATAACCCAAATTTTGAGTACTGATAACTCCTTCCATATTGTGCCGGTTTATGATAAAACCGTACCGGGTTGTGATAAACACCAGATTAACCATATATAATACTGGCGACTTGTAGTCAAACCAGACCGGGCTGATAGTCTCCGGATTATAACTTGATCGTGTACTGACAACTTGTAGTTGAAAACCAAGCCGGGTTGATAAATACCGGTTTACTCCATAATAGGATGGTAACAGAAAATCAAACCGGGCAGATAGCCTCCGGATTAAGATGGACCGTGTTCCGTCAATTGACAGTTTGAACCGGCTTAAAACTTTGTCGGTTTAAAAAAAAACACAATTAAAAGAAAGAAATATCTTTCAAAGAAAAATGTGAAGCAAAGGCAATGACAAAACCGTTTGCAAAAAGAGGCTTATTTGAGCTGATCAGATGGCGTTACCATGGTCGGACACGACCAAGCTCCCGATAGGTGTAACTATGGTTCTAGTCAGCCAGGTCCCTAAATGAAACCGTGGCATTTATGCCGATCAAGTGGCATGGAAATGGTTCGGGTTCGACCAAGCCCCGAAGTGATTCTGTGGCCTTAGGCCGATCAAGAGGCATGACTGGTTCAGACGTGACCAAGTCCCCAAGTGATCTGGTGGCTCTCGCCTATCAAGAGGTATTGTATTGGTTCAGACACGACCAAACCCCCAAGTGATATAACATGATGCTTTTAAAAAGCTAACTCAAGGGGTAAACCAGAGGCCGCTTTAGAACAACTCCGTGTAACCACACATGATGTAAAAGAACAGAGACCCCGCTTTATGAAGCAGAATCCCCCATGTGATCAATAATATGTCAGGCCAGTAAGGCGGGATACCCATGTTCGAACCGCGCATCGTGGCAGCAGGTCCTCTTCGACAATTTTTAACTTTTTGCAAGAGCTTCTTGAACCGGGATCTTGAATCGGATATTGAGAGCTTCGAAGCTTTGTGGGAGATATCTTTCCCTTAAACCGGATTTTAAACCGGAATATTCATTTTCAGCCGAAAATTTTCTGATGGCCTTTAAACTCGAACTTGCGAGAAGTTAATTCCTTTTTGAACCGGACATTGTTAAGCCGGATTTGAGCGCTTTAGAGCTTTGTGGGAGAAAGATGTCTCTTGAGCCGGATTCTAAACCGGAGTCATTTCTGATGACCTGGAACTTCTTCATCGAGCCGGTATTTTATAACTGTCATATACTTTCTAAGCCGGAAATTTTCTGACGGCCTTTAAACTTTCATCAATATAATAGTAGCCTCCCGGACCGGGTTATCCTTTCCTCCATCGTCCCGGGGTTCTTACATTTGCTGAAAACTAGCAAGATTCGCTGAGTCATGTCATCGTAGCCCCCGAGTCTCAAAGGTGACTCGAGGAGTTGGCTTGAGACTCTCCATATTTGACCGTGATATAAACCGGCATAATTTGTATATCATTGGCGTTGATAACACGATGTGAATCCATAGAAGGTTGAGGTGACTGCGGCGGGTTGCAAATGATCCCATATGAGCCATGTCAGCAACTCGGCCAATGGTTTCTTCCAACCGGCGATTTGAAGTTAATCAAAACTGTAGTAGCAGCAACTTGTGCGCCTGCCCATTGAACCATCCAGTGCAAACGGCGGTTTGATGATAATTTGTCCCCAATTTGAAAGAAAACCGAGCTACCCAAGCTGTGACTTGCTCATACCCCATAAACAGCTCATGCAGACAGGTGCAACCCGGTATGTTGATGTAGACCAGGCCGCGAGAGACGGGCGGAAAATACGACCGCAACATCAGAGGCGGCACCGACCGATGAGTCGGCCGCGGCGTTGTAAACCGGTGTGGACGGGCGAGTTAATGTAGACCGGGTCCATAGAGGCGGCGGCTTTGTGCACGTCCATTGAACAATGAGAAAAAACGATCCCGGCAAGTCGATGTAAACCGGGTCCGCAGAGGCGGCATCGGACGGCAAGTCAATCGCGAGCACGGTCCCGGCAAGTCGATGTAGACCGGGCCGCAAGGGCGGCGACTTGTGCGCGTCCATTCGACAGGTAATACGTCATGGACTATCGCCGGGCAGAACATTATCAGCCCGTGCTCCATACCATGGTATAAACCACATTTGTAGTGAATAATTATCCTATATATAAAAAATATACAGATCAAAGTAATTGTTCTGTGATAAAAACAATATGCACTAATAAATAAACTTAGATGGATGTCACCTGATATTTATTTGTCGGATGAACGTGGGTACTGGGATCAAAACATATGAAATGTCTGATGTCTCCACATGACCTTCTACTCTTGTTTTAATCTCTCACGAAGGACCTGATTGAAGTGCCAGCGTGTGCACGCCCTGCTCTTAATCAACAACGTACAAACTCTGGCCTCGTGAATGGAGCGCCCAAAACGCCTGCAGCCTCTGGTTAATGTCGGGTCAGACGCGAGCACCACATAGGCAGTGGTTGATGAAGCGGAGGCTCCTCAGGGCTGGCCACAACAGGAGCGATGGCGAGGCCAACTCGTGGTGGAGGTAACCCGGCGAGGCAGCCCCGCCAAGGCCAGCAGAAGCAGCATCGGTGGAGATTGGGCCACAGATGTGTAAACCGCCAGACGGGTCAACTGATGAATGACGAGCCCAGCAGTGAGGCGGAGCCAGCCCGCGGGTACGGCGAGTCCGGGTGGTTATTTTGACGAATCCGGTTTACAGCGACTTGAAGGCGATTTCCAGGCGGCGACTTGAAGGCACAGTTGGCCATGGCGAAAATAGCGCTGGGCCGGGTCGGCTCGGAGTCAAGCAAGGCCGCAGCGGTTCGGCAGCGGGGACGCCCGGCGTCTTGGTCTACACATGTTGTAGCAGAAGCGGACGATAGAGACAACGGTCAGCGCAGGCCTGGTGAGAGAGGAGCTCGGGCGCGGGGAAGCCTGTGGTGATGTGGAGGCGGCGCAGTGAACTGCAGAGGGTCCCGGCGACTCGCGGCAGCTCACTCGCGACAGCGGCAAACCGGTTCGACGGTGGGCGGGTCAAGGCAACCACAACAGAGGCGGACGGTGAAGGTGGAGGTGAGCGGCGTCCGCGGCAACCCGAGGTAGCTCGCGACTTGGAGCCGTATTGGCGGTGTAGGCAGCCGGTGGTACGGCGACCCCAGGTCGTGACTTGAAGAGGCCGGGCGGCGAGTCGGCTTCAGAATCCGGCTAAAACGCAATCCCAATTTCCTTCTTAACATTGAATCGGCAGCGGTGATGACTCAATCCGAGATCAAGTGGAGATGTCGATGCTGGATGTGACTCAGACAGGGCGTAGCTGCAAAGGCAAGGCGGCAGTACTGCTTGGAGATGGACCACCGCGGCAAGGCGGCGGATGATGAGGTAGCGTAACTCGTGTTGACCTTGGCGATACCCAGCTGTAGCGGCCAAAATCTGATTTCCAACTCGGATTCGATGGATCACGTTGCCTCAGTGATGCACAGAGAACACGCTAAACCCTCATATCCTTCAATCTTATCGGTTGTTAATCTGAATCTTTCCAAACCAGTTACTTTTCATCTGAAAAAATTGCAGACTTCTCGATCCTTGGAGAGATCCCTTCAAGAACTCAACACCATCGTGCGCAGGCCCCACGGTGGGCGCCAACTATCATGGAATTGTCACGGCAGATGTCCTTAGTGTCAGGACTTAGTCGCGAGGCCAACGCATCTATGTGGTAGCTTGAGAGGGGTTGAACAGGACGAGAGACGCGATGTTTTACCCAGGTTCGGCCCCTCACGGTGGAGGTAAAAGCCTACATCCTGCTTCATTTATATTGATGATGATGATCACGGTTACAAGAGTGCTCTATCTCGAGAGCTATTGTCTAAACCTAACTTGTCCAACTTGTCCATCCCCCCCTTTGAGGAGCCCTGCCCCTCCTTATATATGTTGGAGGGGCGGGTTACATGTAAAGTCCTATTAGGATTAGGACTAGTCTATCTTTAATACAAACCGGATACAAGTCCAGGTCTTAACTCCTTGTAAGATAATATTCCTCCTGCCTTCCTCTTAAACCGGCCCACCATTAAACGTGAACCGGCCTTCTGGGTCTTGGGCCTTGTCATCTGTCTGTCCCGCACGCCGGATCACCAGTGAGTCATAATGACCAAGTGGGTTGTTTGTAAACCGCCAGGTCAGGGCGGGTCGCCGGTGACTCGCCAAGTGTCAGCGGGGTCTTCAGATAAACCGCCAAGTCCTGGCCGGGTTAACTTACGGCCGGTTTACACCATGGGGTATATCCCCGACACTTGTGCTTCAAAGTAGCACCATGATCTTCATGATAGAGAGTCTCTTATGTTGTCACTTTCATATACTAGTGGGAATTTTTCATTATAGAACTTGGCTTGTGTATTCCAATAACGGGCTTCCTCAAAATGCCCTAGGTCTTCGTGAGCAAGCAAGTTGGATGCACACCCACTTAGTTTCTTTTGTTGACCTTTCATATATTTATAGCTCTAGTGCATCCATTGCATGGCAATCCCTACTCCTTACATTGACATAAATTGATGGGCATCTCCATAGCCCGTTGATTAGCCGCGTAAATGTGAGACTTTCTCCCTTTTTGTCTTCTCACACAACCTCCATCATCATATTCTATTCCGCCCATAGTGCTATGTCCATGGCTCGCACTCATATATTGCGTGAAAGTTGAAAAAGTTTGAAAAGGCTAAAGTATGAAACAATTGCTTGGCTTGTCATCGGGGTTGTGCAAGATGGGAGCATTTTGTGTGATGAAAATGAAGCATGGCCAAACTATATGATTTTGTAGGGATAAGCTTTCTTTGGCTATGTTATTTTGATAAGACATGATTGCTTGGTTAGCATTGCTTCAAGTATTATTATTTTTATGTCAATATTAAACTTCTGTCTAGAATCTTTCGGATCTAAACATTCATGTCGCAATAAGGAGAAATACGTTGAAAATTATGTTAGGTAGCATTCCACATCAAAAATCTATTTTTATCATTTACCTACTCGAGGACGAGCAGGAATTAAGCTTGGGGATGCTTGATACGTCTTCAACGTATCTATAATTTCTGATTGTTCCATGCTATTATATTATCTGTTTTGGATGTTTAATGGGCTTTATTATGCACTTTTATATTATTTTTGGGACTAACCTATTAACTAAAGGCCCAGTGAAAATTGTTGTTTTTTTTGACTATTTCAGTGTTTCGCAGAAAAGGAATATCAAATGGAATGAAACCTTCGTGAGGATCTTTTTTTGGAACAAACGCAATCTAAGAGACTTGGAGTGGACGTCAAGGAAGCAGCGAAGCAGCCATGAGGTAGGGCGGTGCGCCCAGGGGGCCAGGCACGCCCACCACCCTCGTGGGCCCCTCACAGCTCCACCAACCTACTTCTTTCGCCTATATATACTCTTATACCCTGAAAACATCTAGGGGAGCCACGAAACCACTTTTCCACCGCCGCAACCTTTTGTACCCGTGAGATCCCATCTGGGGACCTTTTCCAGCGATCTGCCGGAGGGGGATTCGATCACGGAGGGCTTCCACATCAACACTATAGCCTCTCCAATGATGTGTGAGTAGTTTACCACAGACCTTCGGGTCCATAGTTATTAGCTAGCTGGCTTCTTCTCTCTCTTTGGATCTCAATACAAAGTTCTCCTCGATGTTCTTGGAGATCTATTCGATGTAATTCCTTTTGGGGTGTGTTTGCTGAGATCCGATGAATTGTGGGTTTATGATTAAGATTATATATGAACAATATTTGATTCTTCTTTGAATTCTTATATGCATGATTTGATATCTTTGCAAGTCCCTTCAAATTATCAGTTTGGTTTGGCCTACTAGATTGATCTTTCTTGCAATGGGAGAAGTGCTTAGCTTTGGGTTCAATCTTGCGGTGTCCTTTCCCAGTGACAACAAGGGCAGCAAGACACGTATTGTATTGTTTCCATTGAGGATAAAAAGATGGGGTTTATACCATATTGCTTGAGTTTATCCCTCTACATCATGTCATCTTGCCTAATGCGTTACTTTGTTCTTCTGAACTTAATACTCTAGATGCATGCTGGATAGCGGTCGATGTGTGGAGTGATACGTCTCCATCGTATCTACTTTTCCAAACACATTTTCCCTTGTTTTCGACTCTCACTTGCATGATTTGAATGGAACTAACCCGGACTGACGCTGTTTTCAGCAGAATTGCCATGGTGTTATTTTTGTGCAGAAATAAAAGTTCTCGGAATGACCTGAAAATCAACGGAGAATATTTTTGGAATATATAAAAAATAATGGCGAAAGAATCAACGTCAGGGGGCCCACACCCTGTCCATGAGGGTGGGGGGCGCGCCCCCTGCCTCGTGGGCCCCCTGACGCTCCACCGACCTCAACTCCAACTCCATATATTCATGTTCGGGGAGAAAAAATCAGAGAGAAGGATTCATCGCGTTTTACGATACGGAGCCGCCGCCAAGCCCTAATCTCTCTCGGGAGGGCTGATCTGGAGTCCGTTCGGGGCTCCGGACATGGGAATCCGTCGCCATTGTCATCATCAACCTTCCTCCATCACCAATTTCATGATGCTCACCGCCATGCGTGAGTAATTCCCTCGTGGGATTGCTGGACGGTGATGGGTTGGATGAGATTTATCATGTAATTGAGTTAGTTTTGTTAGGGTTTGATCCCTAGTATCCATTATGTTCTGAGATTGATGTTGCTATGACTTTGCTATGCTTAATGCTTGTCACTAGGGCCCGAGTGCCATGATTTCAGATCCGGACCTTTTATGTTTTTATGAATATATGTGAGTTCTTGATCTTATCTTGTAAGTCTATAGTCACCTATTATGTGTTATGATCCGTTAACCCCGAAGTGACAATAATCGGGATACTTACCGGTGATGACCGTAGTTTGAGGAGTTCATGTATTCACTAAGTGTTAATGCTTTGGTCCGGTACTCTATTAAAAGGAGGCCTTAATATCCCTTAGTTTCCAATAGGACCCCGCTACCATGGGAGGGTAGGACAAAAGATGTCATGCAAGTTCTTTTCCATAAGCACGTATGACTATATTCGGAATACATGCCTACATTACATTGATGAATTGGAGCTAGTTCTATGTCACCCTATGTTATAACCATTGCATGAGGAATCGCATCCGACATAATTATCCATTGCCTACGAGCTTTTCACATATTGATCTTCGCTTATTTACTTTTCCGTTGCTATTGTTACAATCACTATAAAACCAAAACTATTACTTTTTCTACTGTTACCGCTACTATCATACTACTTTGCTACTAAATACTTTGCTGCAGATATTAAGTCTTTCAGGTGTGGTTGAATTGACAACTCAGCTGCTAATACTTGAGAATATTCTTTGGCTCCCGTTGTTTCGAATCAATAAATTTGGGTTGAATACTCTCACCTCGGAAACTGTTGCGATCCCCTATACTTGTGGGTTATCAAGACTATTTTCTGGCCCCGTTATCGGGGAGCATAGCTCTATTCTTTGAGTCACTTTGGATTTATATCTGTTGATCACTATGAAGAACTTGAAAGATGAAAGAACCAAGATTTTTCCCTCAACTACGAGGGGAGGTAAGGAACTGCCATCTAGCTCTGCACTTGATTCACCTTCTGTTTTGACTAAACTAGCGACACCTACTCCCGCTATTTATCTGATATGTCGCATGTTATAGATGATGTCACTTTTGCTTTGCATGATACTTATGATGAAACTACTTCTATGCTTGATAATACTGTGCCACTAGGTGACTTTCTTGATGAACAACTTCCTAGGGTTAGAGAGAATGAAATTATTGAAACTGATAATATTGATGAAAGTGATGATGAAGATTCTCCCCCTAGATATGAATTGCCTGTTGTGCCTGAGGGTTATGTTATGGATGAAGAAACTGCTAGAGACTTTTTAGCTTGCAATGATAGATATGATCTTAAGAAACTGTTAGCTAAGCTGAAAGAAAAATCCTTGAATGCTAGAATGAAACATGGCCCTGCTTTTGCTACTTCACCTATCTGTATCTCTGATAAGGATTATGATTTCTCTGTCGATCCTAAGTTAATTACTTTGGTTGAGTCTGATATTTTTTATGGCTATGAATCTGAAACTGTTGTGGCGCATCTTACTAAATTAAATGATATCACCCTGTTCACGAATGATGAGAAAACTCGATATCACTTTATCCTTAAGTTGTTTCCATTCTCATTAAAGGGTGACGCTAAAACATGGTTTAATTCTCTTGATCCTGGTTGTGTGCGTAGTCCCCAGAATATGATTTATTACTTCTCTGCTAAATATTTACCCACTCATAAGAAACAAGCTGCCTTAAGGGAAATATATAATTTTGTGCAAATTGAAGAAGAGAGTCTCCCACAAGCTTGGGGGAGGCTTCTCCGATTACTTCATGCTTTGCCTGATCATCCTCTCAAGAAAAATGAAATACTTGATATCTTTTATAATGGACTAACCGATGCATCCAGAGACCACCTGGATAGTTGTGCTAGTTGTGTTTTTAGGGAAAGAACTGTTGATCAAGCTGAATTTCTATTGAATAATATGTTGAGCAATGAAAACGATTGGACACTTTCTGAACCAACTCCTAAGCCAACTCCAAAGAAAAGGGATATTCAATTTCTCAGTCCTGAAGATATGCAGGAGGCAAAGAAATCTATGAAAGAAAAGGTATTAAAGCTGAAGATGTTAAGAATTTACCACCTATTGAAGAAATACATTGTCTTTATAACCCTACACAAGTAGTAAAGGTAAATTCTCTCTATAGATTTGATGAAGGTGATATTCCTCGTTATAAGTCTGCTAGCCAATGCTTAGATTAGTTTGATAATTTTATTGTTAAACAAGAAAACTTCAAAGCTTATGTTGGTAGACAATTGAAACGTAATGCTTATATGTTGAACACTTGAGTGATTATATGTCTAGAGTTAAAGGTGAACTTAAACTTACTAGTAAACATGCTTCTATGGTTACCACTCAAGTAGAACACGTGCTTAAAGCTCAAAATGATTTGCTCATTGAATTAAATAATAAGAAAAATGATAATGCTATTAGAGTTATGACTAGATGGGGTAAAATGACTCAGGAACCTTTGTATCCCGAGGGCCACCCTAAGAGAATTGAGCAAGATTCTCAGAGAACTAATATTGATGCACCTAGTTCTTCTAAGAAGAAGAAAAAGAAAAATGATAGGACTTTGCATGCTTCTAGTGAACCTGTTGTTGACAAACCTAAGAATCTCAATGATATTTCTATTTCTGATACTGAAACACAATCTGGTAATGAACATGAACCTAGTGATAATGTCAATGATGATGTTCATGTTGATGCTCAACCTAGCAATGACAAAGATGTAGAGATTGAACCTGCTGTTGATCTTGATAACCCAAAATCAAAGATTCAACGTTATGATAAGAGAGACTTTGTTGCTAGAAAGAACGGTAAAGAAAGAGAACCATGGGTTCAAAAACCCATGCCTTTTCCTCCTAAACCATCCAAGAAAAAGGATGATGAGGATTTTGAGCGTTTTGCTGAAATGATTAGACCTATCTTTTTGCGTATGCATTTGACTGATATGCTTAAAATGAATCCTTATGCTAAGTACATGAAAGATATTATTACAAATAAAAGAAAGATACCGGAGGCTCAAATTTCCACCATGCTTGCTAATTATACTTTTAAAGGTGGAATACCAAAGAAACTAGGAGATCCAGGAGTACCAACTATACCATGCTCCATTAAGAGAAACTATGTTAAAACTGCTTTATGTGATCTTGGAGCCGGTGTTAGTGTTATGCCTCTCT
The DNA here is from genome assembly GCF_018294505.1 of Triticum aestivum. Taxonomy (NCBI): domain Eukaryota; kingdom Viridiplantae; phylum Streptophyta; class Magnoliopsida; order Poales; family Poaceae; genus Triticum; species Triticum aestivum. The sequence goes on from NC_057812.1 coordinate 602,180,013, forward strand.
CTTTATATCGTAGACTTGATTTGAATAAGTTGACACCTACTGAAATATCTCTGCAAATGGATGATAAATCAACTGCTATACCTATCGGCATTTGTGAGGATGTGCCTGTTCTGGTTGCAAACGTCACTATTTTAACGGACTTTGTTATTCTTGATATTCCCGAGGACGATAGTATGTCGATTATCCTTGGTAGACCCGTTTTGAATACTGCAAGGGCTGTTATAGATTGCAACAAAGGCAATGTATCTTTTCATGTTAATGGTAATGAGCACACGGTACATTTTCCGAGGAAACAACCTCAAGTCCACAGTATCAATTATATTGGAAAAATTTCAACGATTACTATTGGAGGTTTTGAATTTCCTCTTCCTACTGTCAAGAAGAAATATGATATTCCTATTGTTGGGGATGTGCATATCCCCGTTGAGGTAACCTAGTGTTATTCGAAAATTCTCCGGTTTCATGTTATTCGAAATGAGTTTGTTAACAAGACTTGATCAACCTTGTTAGTGGATTCCTTTTGATGAGCATGAGATGGATGAAGTTAGAAAGCACAACTCTCTGTACCCTCCTTTTACTTTCTGTTATTTAGTTTAAATAAAGCAAAAATAGTATTTTCTGTCCGTTTTCTGAATTATCCTTGCAATAAAAAATACCCCGAAAATAGAAGTTCTCCAAATGCCCTGAAATTTTAATATGATTTTTTCTAGAATATTTAAGAATTATTGGCACTAAGAACACACCAGGGGGCCTCACCATGTGCCCACGAGGGTGGAGGGCGCGCCCCCTGCCTCGTGGACCCCACATGGGTCCCCTCCACTTATTCTTGCACCCACACACTTCGTCTTCCTACAGAAAAAATCATCCACCAGCTCAAACCCGTGTTCTAGCTCATCTTGCTGCCATTTTCGATCTCCTTGCTCAAAGCTCCGTTCACAAAACTTCTTTGGGGGATTGTTCTCCGGTATGTGACTCCTCCAATGGTCCAATTAGTTTTTGTTCTAGTGCTTTATTTATTGCAAATTTTTGCTGCCTAGGTGACCCTGTTCTTGAGCTTGCATGTCAAATTTATGTGGTCAAAAGTAGTTTTAATGCGTGATATGGCCTCTAGGCACTTGTAGGAGTAGTTGCTATCAATCTTGTTGAGTTTGGTTCACTTTTATTTTTGAGTTACTAAAAATTTCAGAAATTTTCAGAATAAGATGAAGAGATTCTTGAGGGGCTCTTCGAGCCGAAGATCGAAGGATAAGCAAAGTGAAGAAAATAATAAGCCCAAATATAATCTCCCTCACACTGCGGAGGTTCGGTCGTGTGAATGGCCTTGTGATGAGTTCTTGAGAGAAGCCGAGATTTATGAAGATTTTTATTATTTGGCCGAGAATGCAGGCCTCACTGACTTCCTCCACGACCAGCGTGAACAGCATATCCTACTCACCAATATTTTTGTGAAAAAATTTCATTTCCATGCTAGGAGATCGCCACCTTTGGTGGGATTTTATTTATATGATGAGCATAAGGAGATGTCACTTTATGATTTTTGCCAGGTTTGTAGGATACCCTTTGAGGGCAGCATAGAGGAACCACATCATAATGATGTGGAGGGATTTATTGATATGATTGCTATAGGGGAAACGAGGAAAGTTTCCGATGCAAGAATCACTAGCATACATTTTCATATTCTACGTTACTTGGCAATATTTGCTAGCAGATTGAGGGAGTCCTGGATTAGGGGGTCTCCGGACAGCCGGACTATATCCTTTGGCCGGACTGTTGGACCATGAAGATACAAGATTGAAGACTTCGTCCCGTGTCCGGATGGGACTCTCCTTGGCGTGGAAGGCAAGCTAGGCAATACGGATATGTAGATCTCCTCCCTTGTAACCGACCTTGTGTAACCCTAGCCCCCTCCGATGTCTATATAAACCAGAGGGTTTAGTCTGTAGGACAACATACAGTCATACCATAGGCTAGCTTCTAGGGTTTAGCCTCTACGATCTCGTGGTAGATCAACTCTTGTAATACTCATATCATCAAGAACAATCAAGCAGGACATAGGGTATTACCTCCATCAAGAGGCCCCGAACCTGGGTAAACATCATGTCCCTTGCCTCCTGTTACCATCTGCCTTAGACGCACAGTTCGGGACCCCCTACCCGAGATCCGCCGGTTTTGACACTGACATTGGTGCTTTCATTGAGAGTTCCACTGTGTCGTCATCATAAGGAAGGATGGCTCGTCTCATTGTCAAGGACAACATCACCTCTAGGGGAGCCCTGGCTGTAGGCCAAACTCTCTGACTAGGCGGCTTCGTCATGACCGCCCGCTCGGACGCTGCGCCGACGATGACTTCTTGGGTCATCGAAAATAGCCTCCACATCGTCTCGAAATTCTCCGAGCAGATGGATCCAATGGAGCCCTCCTCTTTGAACGAGCTCTTGGATCGCATCGCCGCTCTGGGAGTCGCTACGGACTACGATCGGATCAGACTTAAACCCGACCAAAGGGAGATTAACTCTCCGCCGGTCACCCATCAGATAGCGGTGGTGGAGGAGCAATGCGGCGATTCTCCCTCTATCATGAGGACGGACTATGTCCAGATTCCCGAGCTCTCCGAGCCGGATACCCGCTCACGGGAGGAGATCGCCCTAACCCTGAACCTAGAATCAGGCTGCATACCGAACCTACGGGGCAACATATCTCGGAGCCCGAACTTCCAAGATCGGAAACTCCCCTGCCCCGGGGTCTCCGATGGGGTCAAGGTCCAGACTTAAATCCACCCACCCGCCCAGATACAAACGATCTTTCCCACATTAGGCAAGCGCCTGTTGGGCCAGATTCCTCCTTGTAATGAACAAGGTCAAGGACTGTCGCGAGGAAGACGCAATTTCGTTGTTTTGCAACAATTGCACGGACAAGGGAATCCTCAACGCCATAAGTCGCCGTGACATAGCACACTTCGCTGACTTGGCGGCCATAGTACGGAAGTACTGTGCGATGGAAAGTGCCTGGAAAACCCAATTTTTTTTGGGATAATCCGGCTCTGACAAAACCCCCAGTCCGAACTAAAAGGGTGCACTCTCATAAGTCGCCTGACTCAATTACAAAGAAGCAAAAGCCCACTACAGGGCGTGAAACCGTATTGGAGGGATGGCTTAACAGGCCCTGCAAAATTCATAGTACATCAGATACCATACCAACACATAGCCTTAGAGCATGTTGGGTACTCCGGTAGGTGGCCAAGAGCGGTGAGGATCTCCTCATCCAAAAACCCCCAGAGCACCTTCCCGTGGATAACAATACAATATTGACAGTCTTCGAGGCCTTCACCTCAAATAATAGGCGTAAGCGAGCACTCTGCAGCCTTGCTGAAGTCTGCCATGTGGCAGCAATAAATCCATGGAACGACACGGCTATCACCTTCAGTGCTAGTGACGAACCTAAATTCCGAACAACCCGAGCACCAGCCGCTTTGGTCCCCAGTCCAATTGTGGACGGCTTTCGGCTCACTAAAGTGCTCATGGACAGCGGTAGCGGATTAAACCTCATTTATGAGGAGACTCTTCAAAAAATGGAAATAGACAGCAACCGTATAGAGCAAAGCAGCACGACCTTCCAAGGAATTATCCCTAGTCGGGAGGCACGTTGCGCTAGGAAAATCACACTAGATGTGGTATTAGGCACTCCGGAGAATTACAGGTCCAAAGAAATCACATTCCAAGTGGCCCCGTTCAGTAGCGGAAACCACGCCCTTCTAGGGCGGGAGGCATTCACGATTTTTCAAGCCATACCCCATTACGGGTACATGAAGCTCAAAATGCCCGGACCCAATGAAATCATCACTCTAGCTAGTGATCTGGACATAGCACTCCGCGCCGAGAACAAAACAGCCGCACTGGCCCTTGAGGCATTATCCGAAGCCCTTGTGGCGGAGGAGTTAACCGCGCTGCGCTCCACAGTGGACAGGGACGGCGTGATACTAGACAAAAGATCCAAGTCCACCTCCTTTAAACCAGCGGATGAAATAGTCAAATTCCAAGTCCATCCAACGGACCCCACAAAAACAGCATCCAACGGGGCACAGTTAAACCCCGCTGTAGACGCCACACTACGGGAGTTCCTGCGCGAGAACTGGGACATATTCGCCTGGCATCCTTCAGACATGCCAGGAATCCCACGCAGGCTGGCCGAGCATAGCCTTAACATTCTAAAAGGATTCAAGCCGGTCAAGCAGACTCTTCGGCGTTTCTCCGAACCTAAGTGACAAGCCATGGGAGAGGAGCTAGCCAAGTTACTGGAGGCCGGATTCATTAGAGAAATAAAGCATCCGGATTGGCTAGCAAACCTGGTGATGGTGCCAAAGAAGGATAAATCCTGGCGCCTATGTGTCGACTTCAAGGACCTTAATAAGGTGTGCCCAAATGATCCCTCCCCCTCCCTCGCATCAATCAAATTATCGACGCTACCGCAGGACACGACTCATTGTGCTTCCTCGATGCATACTTCGGTTACCACCAAATTAAGATGGCGGAGTCCGATCAAGCCGCAACGGCATTCATCACTCCATACGGCCCCGTCTGTTTTAACACAATGCCCTTTGGGCTCAAAAACGCCGGCGCAACGTATCAGCGCATGATTCAAACATGTCTGGAAAAGCAGATTGGCAAAACAGTGGAGGTATACGTCGACGATGTGGTCGTTAAAACCAGACACGTCGACTCCTTAATAGATGACTCGGGGCTCACGTTCGACAATCTCCGAACATACGACATTAAGCTCAATCCGGAAAAATGCGTTTTTGGCGTACCCGCTGGAAAGCTCCTGGGCTTTATTGTCTCCAATAGAGGAATTGAAGCAAATCCGGCTAAGATCCGGGCTCTGTCGCAGTTGTCTATCCCAACTGACCTCAAGCAAATCCAAAAGTTAACTGGATGTGTGGCGGCCTTAAGCCGCTTCATCTCCCGATTAGGAGAAAAGGCACTCCCCTTTTATCGCCTTCTTCGGCGCACCGAACACTTCGAGTGGACGGACGAAGCCACAGTCGGATTGGAAGAAATAAAAGCCATCCTGTCTACCAACCCAATCTTGGCCGCGCCAAATGTCGGCGAACCAATGCTATTATATATAGCGGCAACTCACCAAGTTGTAAGAGCAGTGCTCGTCGTTGAACGAGAGACAGACGGACATAAATTCCCACTTCAAAAGCCGGTATATTATGTATCTACTGTCCTCATTCCATGCAAATCACGGTACCCACATTATCAAAATATATCATACGCGGTATTCATGGCATCCCGGAAATTACGACACTATTTTCAAGAGTGTTCAATTAAGGTGGCCTCCGAAGTACCACTCCATGACATAATAAACAACCGCGATGCCACGGGCCGGATTGCCAAATGGGCTATCGAGCTCCTCCCGTTCGACATAACATACAAACCACGGCGAGCCATTAAGTCGCAAGTACTGGCCGATTTCATCGCCGAATGGATAGAAGCCGAACTCCCTAAAGAGTACGGCGCGTACTCCAATTGGATCATGCGCTTCGACGGCTCTAAAATGCTGGCTGGTCTGGGGGCTGGCATCGTCCTGATGTCCCCCACCGGAGATACAACTCAATATGTACTCCAAATACTACACACAGACTCCAATAACACAGCCAAATACGAGGCCCTACTACACGGTCTTCGGATGGCAGTTTCCATGGGCATTCAACGCCTGGAGGTGCGTGGGGATTCAAACCTCGTAATATCTCAAATAAATGGATACTCCGATGCCAAGGATCCGAAAATGGCGGCATATCGCTACACCGTCCTCAAAATGTCAGCTCGGTTCGAGGGGCTTGAATTCCACCATGTGGCTCGGGAAAATAATCCGGCGGCGGATATCCTCGCCCGTATCGGCGCTAAGCGTGACCCTGTCCCACCTAACATCTTCGTGGAAAAACTGTTTAAGCCATCCATGGTATGGGAAGGGGACACCGGCAATAATAGTCCGGACCCGGCCACAACACTAGATACCGAACACTCTAACACAATCGGAGGCTCTGCCATCGAAATAACACCTTCAGCCCACGTAATAATGGCCGTCATCGCCCCGTGGACAGAACCATTCCTGGCCTACCTAACCAGGTAGGAACTACCCGAGGACCAAAATGAGGCACGCTGCATAGTGCGGCGATCTAAATCCTACAAGGTCCATGAGGGAGAGCTTTATAAGAAAAGCACTACCGGAGTCCTTCAAAGGTGCATCTCCAAAGAGGAAGGGTGGAAGCTTTTGGCAAAAATCCATGCCGGACTCGGCAGCCACCACGCCGCAGCCTGGGCCCTTGTAAGCAAGGCCTTTCGTACAAGTTTTTATTGGCCGACGGCCCGGGCAGATGCGCAGCATCTAGTCCAACATTGCATCATTGCCAGCTTTTTGCAAACCAAAGCCATATGCCGCCTACCGCTCTCCAAACAATCCCCATTACTTGGCCCTTTGCGGTCTGGGGGCTTGATATGGTCGGACCCCTTAAAGGGGGAACCCATAAGAAAAAAATACTTACTGGTCATGGTGGATAAATTCACCAAATGGATAGAAGCCAAACCCGTCAAAACGCTGAATCCGGACTGGTGATAGACTTCATATCTGGGGTTGTACACCGTTATGGCATTCCCCACAACATCATCACTGACAACGACACGAATTTTACAGCCAACGAGGTGAAACTTTGGTGTAGCAATATGGGCATCAAGCTCGATTATGCTTCTGTCTATCACCCACAAACTAACGGTCAAGTCAAGCGAGCAAATGGTCTTATCATGAGAGGCATTAAACCCAGACTAGTGCGGTCCTTAAAGGAATCAAACACACACTGTGTAGAGGAGCTCGACTCCGTACTATGGGGGCTGCGGACCATGCCGAATCGCACTACCGGATACACACCATTCTTTATGGTGTATGGCGCAGAGGCGGTTCTGCCTTGCGACATAATTCATGACTCACCTCGAGTGCGCATGTACGAAGAAAAAGAGGCCGAGCTCGATTAGCAGGACAGTTTGGACGCCCTGGAGGAGGAGCGCGACGTGGCAAAGGCCCGTTCCGCATTCTATCAGCAACAAGCTCGAAGGTATCAAAGCAGAGAAGTACAGGCCAAAACCTATAACATTGGCGAACTAGTTCTACACCTGCCGGAGAAGAAAAAGAACAAGCTCAAGCCCAAATGGGAAGGTCCCTTCATTATTGACCAGGTTCTGACCGGTGGAGCGTACCGTCTGCGAGATGCATCGGATAATCGACTCGAGCCAAACCCATGGAACGCAGTCAGACTCCGAAGATTCTATGCCTAGCGCCGGACTCTATGTTTGTCTCCTTACCTCCATCAATTTTTTGCATATCTATCTTTTCTCTCTTTCTCTCCTTTTATTTTCTCATAAAGGCCTTAAAAGGCTAACCTTGTGTCTTGGTTACACAATCTTGCCGCGCTAACCGCGCTCATTATACCTGGGGGCTTCTTATACAAAAGCTTAATCTAACTATTTTTCTAGGCTTATGTCCCACACATGTGTTATTCTTCCGCATGTACCTTTTTCGCCATTATATGCATCGATATGACTTAAGTTTTGGCCAAGCTGGGTTGCCTGACTCTTGTATTTATGCCCTACGTTCCCGTTATTTTGGCTAGGGCATAAGGGGAGCACCTCTGCGATTGTTACTGATACGTCCTCAACGTATCTATAATTTTTTATTGCTCCATGCTATATTATCTACTGTTTTGGACTATATTGGGCTTTATTTTCCACTTTTATATTATTTTTGGGACTAACCTATTAACCGGAAGCCTAGCCCAGAATTGCTGTTTTTTTTGCCTATTTCAGTATTTCGGAGAAACAGAATATCAAACGGAGTCCAAACGGAATAAAACCTTCGGGAACGTGATTTTCTCACCGAACGTGATCCAGGAGACTTGGACCCTACTCCAAGGAGTCAAAGAGGCGGTCACAAGGGTGGGGGGCGCGCCCTCCTAAGGCGCGCTCCCTGCCTCGTGGGCCCCTCGGTGCTCCACCGACGTACTCCTTCCTCCTATATATACCTACGTACCCCCAAACGATCAGAACACGAGCCAAAAACCTAATTCCACTGCCGCAACTTTCTGTATCCACGAGATCCCATCTTGGGGCCTGTTCCGGAGCTCCGCCAGAGAGGGTCGTCATCACAGAGGGCTTCTACATCATCATAGCCTCTCCGATGAAGTGTGAGTAGTTTACCTCAGACCTTCAGGTCCTTAGTTAGTAGCTAGATGGCTTCTTCTCTCTTTTTGGATCTCAATACAAAGTTCCCCCCTCTCTTGTGGAGATCTATTCGTTGTAATCTTCTTTTTGCGGTGTGTTTGTTGAGACCGATGAATTGTGGGTTTATGATCAAGTCTATCTATGAATAATATTTGAATCTTCTCTGAATTCTTTTATGTATGATTGGTTATCTTGGCAAGTCTCTTCGAATTATCTGTTTGGTTTGGCCAACTAGATTGGTAGTTCTTGCCATGGGAGAAGTGCTTAGCTTTGGGTTCGATCTTGCGGTGTCCTTTCCCAGTGACAGAAGGGGCAGCAAGGCACGTATTGTATCGTTGCCATCGAGGATAACAAGATGGGGTTTATTTCATATTGCATGAATTTATCTCTCTACATCATGTCATCTTGCTTAAGGCGTTACTCTGTTTTTAACTTAATACTCTAGATGCATGCTGGTTATCGGTCGATGAGTGGAGTAATAGTAGTAGATGCAGAATTGTTTCGGTCTACGTGTCACGGACGTGATGCCTATATACATGATCATGCCTAGATATTCTCATAACTATGCTCAATTCTGTCAATTGCTCAACAGTAATTTGTTCACCCACCATAGAATACTTATGCTCTTGAGAGAAGCCACTAGTGAAACCTATGGCCCCCGGGTCTATTCTCATCATATCAATCTCCATCACTTTAATCTTGCTTTTCTTTTTTACTTTGCCTTTTACTTTTCACTTTGCATCTCTATACCAAAAATATTATATCTATCAGATCTCACTCTTGTAAGTGACCGTGAAGGGATTGACAGCCCCTAATCGCGTTGGTTGCGAGTAGCTATCGTTTTGTGCTGGTACGAGGGACTTGAGCGTGACCTCCTACTGGATTGATACCTTGGTTCTCAAAAACTGAGGGAAATACTTACGCTACTCTGCTGCATCATCCCTTCCTCTTCGGGAAATCCAATGCAAGCTGAAGAGGTAGCAAGAAGGATTTCTGGCGCCGTTGCCGGGGAGTCTACGCAAAAAGTCAACATACCAATTACCCATCACAATCCCTATCTCTCGCATTACATTATTTGCCATTTGCCTCTCGTTTCCTCTCGTTTTCCTCTCCCCCACTTCACCCTTGACGTTTTATTCACCCTCTCTCTCTATCCTCCCTCTCTATTTTCCTCTTTTTGCCCGCTTGCCTTTTGTTTGCTCGTGTGTTGGATTGCTTGTTTGTCGCGATGGCTCAATCGAGATTTGGTGATCTTCACCTTAAAGGGTTAGAGGAGATTGAAAACAACGTTAGGAAGTTTATGGTTTTGCAATTCGAGCATAATAATTTCTGTAGAAACGAGCTTAAGGAACAAAAAAGTTTTATGAGTTATATGAATAAAGAGCTTGATGATATGTCTAAAGAATTTGATGGTATAAGATCCCAAATTGCTCGTCTAGAAAAGATGACTGCTGAAATTTCAGATATGCAAGCCACCTTAGTCAATAAGATGGCCGCTAAACTGAATTCCTATGAAAATCAAGATGAAGATCTAAAAGTTATTGATGTGTCTCCTATTAAATCTTTGTTTTGCAATATGAATCTTGATGAAACTGAATATGATCTTCCTTTACCTAGAAGGAGTTCTAAAAATTCAGAGTATTTAGATCTTTATGATGAAATTGATGAAAGTGGGATTGAAAGAAATAAAAATCTAGATGTTGCTAAACCCACTATATTGGATTTCAAGGAATTTAATTATGAAAGTTGCTCTTTAATTGATTGTATTTCCTTGTTGCAATCTGTGCTAAATTCTCCACATGCTTATAGTCAAAAGAAAGCCTTTACCGAACATATTGTTGATGCCTTGATGCAATCTTATGAAGAAAAACTTGAGTTGAAAGTTTCTATCCCTAGAAAACTCTATGATGAGTGGGAACCAACTATTAAAATTAAAATTAAAGATCATGAGTTTTATGCTTTGTGTGATTTGGGTGCTAGTGTCTCCACTATCCCCAAAACTTTGTGTGATTTGCTAGATTTCCGCAATTTTGATGATTGCTCTCTAAACTTGCATCTTGCGGATTATACTATTAAGAAACCTATGGGAAGGATTAATGATGTTCTTATTGTTGCAAATAGAAATTATTTTCCCGTAGATTCCATTGTTCTTGATATAGATTGCAATCCTTCTTGCCCTATTATTCTTGGTAGACCTTTCCTTAGAACGGTTGGTGCGATTATTGATATGAAGGAAGGGAATATAAGATTTCAATTTCCATTAAAAAAGGGCATGGAAAACTTTCCAAGAAAGAAAATAAAATTGCCATATGAAACTATCATGAGAGCCACTTATGGATTGCCCACCAAATATGGCAATACCTAGATCTATCCTCGCTTTTATGCCTAGCTAGGGGCGTTAAACGATAGCGCTTGTTGGGAGGCAACCCAATTTTATTTTTATTCCTTGCTTTTTGCTCCTGTTTAGTAATAAATAAATTATTTATCCTCTGTTTTGGTTTTGTTTTTTGTGTTTAATTAGTGTTTGTGCCAAGTAGAACCGTTGGGAAGACTTGGGGAAAGTCTTGTTGAACTTGATGTAAAAAACAGAAACTTTAGCGCTCACGAGAACTGCTGTCATTTTTATTTGAAGAGTGATATTTAGTTAATTCTTTTTGAAGATGATTAATCGATAAATTCCTCACTTCCAACATTTATTTTAGAATTTTTGGGGTTCCATATCTTGCGCTAGCTACAGATTACTACAGACTGTTCTGTTTTTGACAGATTCTGTTTTTCGTGTGTTGTTTGCTTATTTTGATGAATCTATGGTTAGTAAAATAGTTTATAATCCATAGAGAAGTTGGAATACAGTAGGTTTAACACAAATATAAATTAAGAATGAGTTCATTACAGTACCTTGAAGTGGTCTTTTGTTTTCTTTTGCTAACGGAGCTGACGAGTTTTCTACTTTAAGTTTTGTGTTGTGAAGTTTTCAAGTTTTGGGTGAATTCTTTTGATGGATTATGGAACAAGGAGTGGCAAGAGCCTAAGCTTGGGGATTCCCATGGAACCCCCAAGATAATCCAAGGACACCAAAAACTCAAAGCTTGGGGATGCCCCGGAAGGCATCCCCTCTTTCGTCCACTTCCATCAGTAATTTACTTGGAGCTATATTTTTATTCACCAACATGATATGTGTTTTGCTTGGAGCGTCTTGTATTATTTGTGTCTTTGTGTTTTAGTGTGCCACAATCATCCTTGCTGTACACATGATTTGAGAGAGCCATACATGAATTAGAATTTGATAGAATACTCTATGTGCTTCACTTATATCTTTTGAGCATTATAATTTTGCTCTATGTGCTTCACTTATATCTTTTGAGCTATGTAGTTTTGCTCTTTGTGCTTCACTTATATCTTTTGAGCTAAGTAATTTTGCTCTATGTGCTTCACTTATATCTTTTAGCGTTATAATTTTTCTCTATGTGCTTCACTTAGATCTTTTAGAGCACGGTGGTGGATTTGTTTTAAAGAAACTATTGATCTCTCATGCTTCACTTAAATTATTTAGAGAGTCTCTTAATAGCATGGTAATTTGCTTAATACTAATATGCTTGGTATTCAAGATTTGTGAAACTTTCTTTTGAGTGTGTTGAATACTAAGAAAAGATTGAAGCATGATAATTGTTTTGAGATATGGAGGTGATAATATTAAAGTCATGCTAGTTGAGTAGTTGTGAATTTAAAGAATACTTGTGTTAAAGTTTGTGATTCCCGTAGCATGCACGTATGGTGAACCATTATGTGATGAAGTCGGAGCATGATTTATTTATTGATTGTCTTCCTTATGAGTGGCGGTCGCGGACGAGCGATGGTCTTTTCCTACCAATCTATCCCCCTAGGATCATGCGCGTAATACTTTGCTTTGATAACTTCTAGATTTCTGCAATAAGTATATGAGTTCTTTATGACTAATGTTGAGTCCATGGATTATATGCACTTTTTCCCATCCTTCCACCTTTGCTAGCCTCTCTAATACCGTGCACCCTTCGCCAGTATCATACACCTACCATATACCTTCCTCAAAACAGCCACCATACCTACCTATCATGGCATTTCCATAGCCATTCCGAGATATATTGCCATGCAACTTTCCACCGTTCCGTTTATCATGGCACACTCCATCATTGTCATATTGCATATCTCGGTACACCGCCGGAGGCATTCATATAGAGTCATATTTTGTTCTAAGTATCGAGTTGTAATTGTTGAGTTGTATGAAAAATAAAAGTGTGATGATCATCATTTTTAGAGCATTGTCCCAAGTGAGGAAATAATGATGGAGACTATGATTCCCCCATAAGTCGGGATGAGACTCCGGACGAAAAATAAATAAAAGAGGCCAAAGAAGCCCAAATAAAAAAAGAGGCCATAAAAAAGAGAAAAGGCCCAAATAATAAAAAAATGAGAGAAAAAGAGAGAAGGGACAATGTTACTATCCTTTTACCACACTTGTGCTTCAAAGTAGCACCATGATCTTCATAGTAGAGAGTCTCTCATGTTATCAGTTTCATATACTAGTGGGAATTTTACATTATAGAACTTGGCTTGTATATTCCAATGACGGGCTTCCTCAAATTACCCTAGGTCTTCATGAGCAAGCAAGTTGGATGCACACCCACTTAGTTTCTTTTGATGAGCTTTCATATACTTATAGCTCTAGTGCATCCATTGCATGGCAATCCCTACTCACTCACATTGATATCTATTGATGGGCATCTCCATAGCCCATTGATACGCCTAGTTGATGTGAGACTATCTTCCCCTCTTTTTTTCTTCTCCACAACCACCATTCTATTCCACCTATAGTGCTATATCCATGGCTCACGCTCATGTATTGCGTGAAGATTGAAAAAGTTTTGAAAAAGTTAGAGTATGAAACAATTGCTTGGCTTGTCATCGGGGTTGTGCATGATTTAAATACTTTGTGTGGTGAAGATAGTGCATAGACAGACTATATGATTTTGTAGGGATAACTTTCTTTGGCCATGTTATTTTGAGAAGACATAATTGCATTGTTAGTATGCTTGAAGTATTATTATTTTTATGTCAATATAAACTTTTGTCTTGAATCTTTCGAATCTGAATATTCATATCACGATTAAGAAGTTTTGCATTGAAATTATGCCAAGTAGCACTCCGCATCAAAAATTATCTTTTTATCATTTACCTACTCGAGGACGAGCATGAATTAAGCTTGGGGATGCCTGATACGTCTCCAACGTATCTATAACTTTTGATTGCTCCATGCTATATTATCTATTGTTTTGGACTATGTTGGGCTTTATTTTCCGCTTTTATATTATTTTGGGACTAACCTATTAACTGGAGGCCCAGCCCAGAATTGCTGTTTTTTTACCTATTTTAGTATTTCAGAGAAACAGAATATCAAACGCACTCCAAACGGAATAAAACCTTCGGGAACGTGATTTTCTCACCGAACTTGATCCAGGAGACTTGGACCCTACTCCAAGGAGTCAAAGAGGCGGTCACGAGGGTGGGGGGCGCGCCCCTGCCTCATGGGCCCCTTGGTGCTCCACAGACGTACTCCTTCCTCCTATATATACCTACGTACCCCCAAACGATCAGAACAGGAGCCAAAAACCTAATTCCACCGCCGCAACTTTCTGTATCCACGAGATCCCATCTTGGGGCCTGTTCCGGAGCTCCACCGGAGAGGGCCGTCATCACGGAGGGCTTCTACATCATCATAGCCTCTCTGATGAAGTGTGAGTAGTTTACCTCAGACCTTCGGGTCCATAGTTAGTAGCTAGATGGCTTCTTCTCTCTTTTTGGATCTCAATACAAAGTTCTCCCCCTCTCTTGTGGAGATCTATTCGATGTAATCTTCTTTTTGCGGTGTGTTTGTTGAGACCGATGAATTGTGGGTTTATGATCAAGTCTATCTATGAATAATATTTGAATCTTCTCTGAATTCTTTTATGTATGATTGGTTATCTTTGCAAGTCTCTTCGAATTATCTGTTTGGTTTGGCCAACTAGATTGGTAATTCTTGCCATGGGAGAAGTGCTTAGCTTTGGGTTCGATCTTACGGTGTCCTTTCCCAGTGACAGAAGGGGTAGCAAGGCATGTATTGTATCGTTGCCATCGAGGATAACAAGATGGGGTTTATTTCATATTGCATGAATTTATCTCTCTACATCATGCCATCTTGCTTAAGGCGTTACTCTACTTTTAACTTAATACTCTAGATGCATGATAGATAGCGGTCGATGAGTGGAGTAACAGTAGTAGATGCAGAATCGTTTCGGCCTACTTGTCACGGACGTGATGCCTATATACATGATCATGCCTAGATATTCTCATAACTATGCTCAATTCTGTCAATTACTCAACAGTAATTTGTTCACCCACCGTAGAATACTTATGCTCTTGAGAGAAGCCACTAGTGAAACCTATGGCCCCCGGGTCTATTCTCATCATATCAATCTCCATCACTTTAATCTTGCTTTGCTTTTTCACTTTGCCTTTTACTTTTCACTTTGCATCTCTATACCAAAAATAGCAAAAATATTATATCTATCAAATCTAACTCTCATAAGTGACCGTGAAGGGATTGACAACCCCTAATCGCGTTGGTTGCGAGTAGCTATCGTTTTGTGCAGGTACGAGGGACTTGAGCGTGGCCTCCTACTGGATTGATACCTTGGTTCTCAAAAACTGAGGGAAATACTTACGCTACTCTGCTGCATCATCCCTTCCTCTTCGGGGAAATCGAACGCAAGCTCAAGAGGTAGCAGTTACTGCCGGGTCAGCCGGATGTGTATCTCAGACTGGGTGAAGCCGAAAGCTAGCGTTCTTAAGGGAATATTTGGTCGGTGAATAAAAGATGACTTTTATTTAATTTGAAACATGCCCCCAGATGTTTATAGCCTGCGTCCCTTTTCGCAGTTCGGACATGCACATTAGGGCATGCGTACCCAGGGAAAGGAACCCTTAATGGAACTATTCTCCCTGGAAGATGTTTCTTACTACCCATGTAATATAACATAGCTAGTTGGGTACTTGTCTATTCAAGCACTTATGACCCCTACGCCTGGTTTCCATGCATACCCCGATTTTTACATAACCGAGCGGGTATTCGGATACACTCCGGACTATCGGGTCCAGAGGTCGAAGCGAAAAGGTCCACCATGACAAATGATTTACAATCTGGCTAGGACATTACATATGTCACTTGAAGTACACAGTCACTAAGACTGATTAAATTCTTCTTCTATACCATCCAACAGGTTGTCGAGCCTACAATCCTGTTGTGAATACTTTGCGGCTAATTCTACTTGGTCATACACTAAACTGACGGGGATCTCTTTCCGATCAAGCCCCACAGGTCCGACCTCGGCCATGTGGTTTGGGTCCGCTTTGGTATATCGCATCTTCACCATAGCCCAGGCTTCCCTTGCACCTTGTCGGCAGGCTGATATCTTCCATAATCGGAAGCACTGCCGTGCTCCCTTGAGCTTCTCTATAAGCTCCCCCATGCCTCCTGGCGGGGACGCGGATGGCCACAAGGCTTGGGCAATACCTTGCATCACTTGCCGAACTTGCTCGTGCAGTTGTGAGAGCTCTGGTAGAAGATCACCCGAAGACCCGGGCATATCTTCCGCAGGACGACCCGTCAGCATACCTGCATACATAACTCTGTTAGCCGGCTTCTTTGCCGAACTCCTTTAAAAGTTCATTCAAGCACTTACTAAAAATGCCGCGACAAAGCCGCTTATTCTCCTTTACGGAGTCCGCAAGCTGGGATCGGACATCTTTCAGTTCCACGCCCAGCCGAATATTGGCGTCTTGGAGATTAATTTTCTCCTGCCTGACTCACGTAAGCATGCGCTCGCCAGCATTTAGCTGTCGATCAGCACGTGCCGCATTCACCGCCACGGCCTCCGGATTCACTCCGGGGTCACCTGCAACATACATGCCGCATACTACCTGGTACCTGTATTCTTTGCAATGGAAACAAGTGTTACCAGAGGGACCCTTCTCAGACTCCTTCAATGCGGCAACAGTGACCCCTAGCTGGGCCTTGCACTCTTCTAGCTCTTGAGACAATCGGGAATTCTTCTCTATAAGAACCTACACAAATAATGATCCTTAAATCAGTTGCGTCAACTATTTCAAGTCTCAGGGGCTACTGATACATATAATCGTCAGATTTGCTTACCCGTATATCCCTTACATACTGGTCCGTGGCTCTGGCTAGACCATTTTGAGCAGCACAGATGTACGCGTCTCCGGAGTTGAAGGCATCAAATGCCTCTTGTGAGAAACAAGCATCACAGAGTACGGCCCAGTGACGCCTGTGATTCATGGCGCTCTCCACTTCGGAGTTTGTAGCAGATAGTCTGTCCGCATCCTCTGTAGGAGGAGCATCCGGCGTCCGCCCCATGTTAGCTTCCGCCTCTATGTCCGGCCCTGGAGCCCGGCTGGTGGAGCGTGATCGGCAGCCTCTCCGGATATAGTCCGGCGAGCATTTTTTCTACTAAGAAACATGGACGTCATTATATTTTAAGAAAGACGATAACCACGGAGCGATGTTTTGTGTCATACCTCTGCGTCGGCGTCTCCGTCCTGACCGCCTTCCTCTTTGGCCTACCCGGCTTCGGTGCCCCTTGTTGGCGAGTCGCTGCGGGTTCGGCACAGCGTCCCGAAGGCCTTCCCTATAAAACACCATATGTGTACGGTAGGTGAAGTGCGTAAAAGGGGGTCCTTTTTGGAAGTTGGGACTCCGGTCTTTTCTTAGATGCGATGCAGGGAGTAGTCCAGGATAGTCGGCCATTATGGCCACCATGGCGTCATCATAGCTCAATTGATAGAATTTCATGTCTATCAGCTCCACAAATATGTCTGGATCCTCTTCGAGTCCGGGGTCGAGGGCCCGGTCAGGGTCCTCCGGTTGTGGAGGTGGGCTGTTGACCTCCCTTACAGCTTTTCGCAGTTCCTGCCATGAAACGGCAAGGTGAGCATTTACAACAAAGAATGCGGGAAGGTTGGGAGTAAAGAGTGACAGCTCACCCAGCTTGGAGGGTTGTACATGGAGAATCCATCCCGCGGCTTAATACGAATGAACTCCTCTTCATCTCCCTTGCACAACTCGGACAATTTTGTTTGCTAAAGCAGCAGCGGAGTCCGGTCCCTTACGCCTGCAGCGAGTGGCATCATCTTCCTCGTTAAAACACCATAGGGGGTGCCCTCGATATTGAAGCGACTGCACCCCCCGCATTATGCATATTGACATAACCTCGATTATTGTCAATCCTGATTGAGCCAGCACTTTAATCCGGCCCATCAGGTAAAGGACTTCTCCGTTGTCTTCCTCCTGGGGGCTCCGTGGGCGCCAACTTCAGTGTTTCTTCAGAGGAGCATTGTTGAACTCGGGAAGACCCCTCCGAACAGGGTCTAGAAGAGGGACGTCCTCCATGTAAAACCACTCCGAAGGCCAGTCTTCGGACGTCTTCTTTGGGGTACCGGACAGGTATCCGATCTCGGTGATGCGCCATATTTTGGCTCCACCCACTTGATAAAGTGACCCCTCCTGTGTACGGGGCACAAGGCATAATAGCCTCTTCCACACCTCGGAATGAGCCTCATAGCCTAGAAACAGCTCACAAAGGGCAACATAACCGGCGATGTGTAATATGGAAGCAGGGGTGAAATTATGCAACCAGAGGCCATAAAACTCCAGGAGTCTGCGGAGGAATGGATGGATTGGAAATCCAAGTCCCCTTAGTAAGTAAGGGACAAGGCATACCCGCCCCCCTTGGAGGGATTGGGGAAGCTCTCCGCTTGCTCCCCACCATTATAGGTGGCGAGCCCGGCTCGTACGGGGACCATATACGCTGGAGGGATAAATCCCTGGGTCTGCAACTCTACTAATCAGTTGTGCGGGACGAAACACTTCTCCCAATCACCGGGCTTAGGGCTACGGGAGCGAGTGGTGGAGCTGCGATGGCCGGCCATGATGGAATGGATTTTTCCAAGCGCGCTCCGATGGATTCTCGCCGTGGGAGGATGGCGTCGATTGGATCCAAGAATCCCCATCCCTTTAATAGACGATTTATTTACCTGGCTAGGGGGGCGAATGTAAAAATGCCCTGGCTCCTTGCATTCGCTCGACACGTAGAAGATATCCCTTATTGGGCGCAGAAGCCAAGAAGTCCAACATTTATGGGAGCCGGACACTACTTAGCAGATATTCAAGATTTGGAGAAGAACCCGCCTTGCAATGCCGAAGACAATACTGCGTGCCGGACTCATTGTCATTGAAGCCTGGTTTAGGGGCTACTGAGGGAGTCCTGGATTAGGGGGTCTCCGGACAGCCGGACTATATCCTTTGGCCGGACAGTTGGACCATGAGGATACAAGATTGAAGACTTCGTCCCGTGTCCGGATGGGACTCTCCTTGGCGTGGAAGGCAAGCTAGGCAATACGGATATGTAGATCTCCTCCCTTGTAACCGACCTTGTGTAACCCTAGCCCCCTCCGGTGTCTATATAAACCGGAGGGTTTAGTCCGTAGGACATCATACAATCATACCATAGGCTAGCTTCTAGGGTTTAGCCTCTAAGCTCTCGTGGTAGATCAACTCTTGTAATACTCATATCATCAAGAACAATCAAGCAGGACGTAGGGTATTACCTCCATCAAGAGGGCCCGAAACTGGGTAAACATCGTGTCCCTTGCCTCTTGTTACCATCCGCCTTAGACGCACAGTTCGGGACCCCCTACCCGAGATCCACCGGTTTTGACACCGACATAGATGCTTAATTGGTCGCGAAAACTGTGGAAATCTTAGTGCCCCTGATATTGTTATTTTGCGCCATGCTTTGTTTCATGATACCACTTTTAGTTTAGGCGCTATTGTTGCTAAGCGGTTAAATCTGAACCATACAAAGGGTCCCATCTTAGGAGGCATCTTCGCCTCGCGCCTTGCTGCACACTATAACATACCTATTAGGCATTATGAGAAAGATGAAAAGTTGCTGCCTCATATTCTTATAGATTATAAGAGTATGGTAGCACATGTTTTTATTGTTAAGAACAAGAAGAAGTTGTTTAACTATAGACTGCTATTTGATAAAGACTACTTTGAGACTATTACCTTGCCTGCTCCTTCTTTGTTCAACATATTTTCAGGCATGTACCTTGTTCTGCTGGAGGCCATTCATGCCTACCGGAGCCTGACATCAGCTGCAGAGCCCGAGCCGGAGCCACCACTTGATCCTCACTGTCAGTCTGTTTATCAGTGGGATCCTGAGGAGATCGCAAACCAGTGGCATCCTGAGGATCCTCCTCAGTACAGCGGAGAGGGCAGCTTCGATCCATGGGCATAAACCAACTTAGGCCAAAAGCCTAAGCTTGGGGGAGTACGTATTTCTCAGCGACATTACATTCATATTCACACACTCATTCTAGTTGACGGTTCTCATACTTTTTCATTGTATCATCCATGCTAGTTTATTTTCTGTTTTAAGCTTTCTTCTTGTGTGTTTGAAAAACCTTAAGAAAAACAAAAAAAATAGTTGTAGCTTTTAGCTAAGTTTGCTTTCCATGCCTGTAGTAATAATTAAAAGAAAACCCGAAAAGATTTCTCATTCTTCTTTTGCTTGTTGGGAGGTTTCCCGTGTAAATAGTTTTGTTTCTTTTCTTTTCTTTGGGGGGCCGAGAGGAGAAGACCATGATGAAAATGTTGAGTGGCTCTCATATGTATTATTGTTGATCTACCAAAGAGCCCATATTACCTTGTCTTCTCCCTTGAATTGAATGCTTGCAGATTCCAGCTTAGTCCAATGCACGTGCGCTATTATTATTATTATCGACACTATTCGGTTGTACAAGTGAAAGGCAATAATGACGATATATGATGGACTGATTGAGATGAGAGAAGCTGGTATGAACTCGACCTCTCTTGTTTTTGTAAATATGATTAGTTCATTGTTCCTGATTCAGCCTATTATGAATGAAACATGTTTGCAATGACAATTAGAGATTATAGTTGCTCCTGTCATGCTTAACTTGCTACGAGTTTATAATGGTTTACCTTGCGTGCCAACATGCTATTAAAATGGTTGTGATGTGGTATGATAGGGTGGTATCCTCCTTTGAACGATTCGAGTGGCATGACTTGGCACATGTTCATGCATGTAGTTGAAACAAAATCAACATAGCCTCCACGATATTTATGTTCATGGTGAATTATATCCTACTCATGCTTGCATTCAGTGTTGATTAATTTTAATGCATGTTCATGACTGTTGTCGCTCTCTAGCTGGTCGCTTCACTTGTACTAAGAGGGAATACTGCTTGTGCATCCAATTCCATAAACCCCAGAAGTTATTCCATATGAGTCCACCATATCTTCCTATATGCGGTATCTACCTGCCATTCCAAGTAAATTTGTATGTGCCAAACTCTAAACCTTCAAATGCAATTCTGTTTTGTATTCTCGAATAACTCATGTATCATCTAGGGCTGCCTGTATCTTCCATGCTAGGTGGGTTATTCTCAAGAGGAGTGGACTCCGCTCCTCACTCACGAGAAAATGGCTGGTCACCGGGATGCCCAGTCCCATGCTCAAACCAAATCAAAATAATTGCAAACAAAACTCCCCCAGGATTGTTGTTAGTTGGAGGCACCCGTTATTTTGGGCAAGTCGTGCATTGATGCTTGTTGGTGGTGGGGAGTATAAACTTTGCCATTGTGCTTGGGAACCGCCTATAATGTGTGTAGCATGGAAGATATCGAGATCTCTCGGTTGTTATGTTGACAATGAAAGTATACCGCTCAAAATATTATTCATCTCTATTTCAAAATCGAGCTCTGGCACCTCTACAAATCCCTGCTTCCCTCTAAGAAGGGCCTATCTATTTAGTTTTATACTGAGTCATCATCCTCTTATTAAAAAGTACCAGTTGGAGAGCACCACTATCATTTGCATGTATTACTATTAGTTTACATTGAGTATGACTCTGACTGGATCTCTTTTACCACGAATTACAATTTCCAGTCAGCCCTTGATCTTCAGGGGTGCTCTGCATTTATGTTTTGCGGTCTCAGAAAGGGCTAGCGAGATACCATCTTGTTATATCATATTATGATTGTTTTGACAAAGTGTTGTCATCTGAGATTTATAATTATTGCTCGCTAGTCGATTATGCCATTGATATGAGTAAACATGAAACCTAAATGTTATTGTGAATATGGTTAGTTCGTAATATTTGCTGAAAACTTGAATTCTGGGTTTACATATTTGCAACAACAAGAGCAAACAGAGTTTGTAAAAGTTTTTCTTTATTACTTTCAGTTTATCAACTGAATTGCTTGAGGACAAGCAAAGGTTTAAGCTTGGGGGAGTTGATACATCTCCATCGTATCTACTTTTCCAAACACTTTTGCCCTTGTTTTGGACTCTAACTTGCATGATTTGAATGGAACTAACCCAGACTGATGCTATTTTCAGCAGAATTGCCATGGTGTTATTTTTGTGCAGAAATAAAAGTTCTCGGAATGACCTGAAAATCAACGGAGAATATTTTTGGAATATATAAAAAAGTACCAGTGAAATAATCAACATCAGGGGGCCCACACCCTGTCCACGAGGGTGGGGGGCGTGCCAGCCCCCTGGGCGCGCCCCCTGCCTCGTGGGCCCCCTGACGCTCCACCGACCTCAACTCCAACTCCATATATTCATGTTCGGGGAGAAAAAAACCAGAGAGAAGGATTCATCGCGTTTTATGATACGGAGCCGCCGCCAAGCCCTAATATCTCTCGGGAGGGCTGATTTGGAGTCCGTTCGAGGCTCCGGAGAGGGGAATCCGTTGCCATCATCATCATCAACCTTCCTCCATCACCAATTTCATGATGCTCACTGCCGTGCGTGAGTAATTCCATCGTAGGCTTTCTGGATGGTGATGGGTTGGATGAGATTTATCATGTAATCGAGTTAGTTTTGTTAGGGTTTGATCCCTAGTATCCATTATGTTCTGAGATTGATGTTGCTATGACTTGGCTATGCTTAATGCTTGTCACTAGGGCCTGAGTGCCATGATTTCAGATCTGAACCTAGGATGTTTTTATGAATATATGTGAGTTCTTGATCTTATCTTGCAAGTCTATAGTCACCTATTATATGTTATGATCTGTTAACCCCGAAGTGACAATAATCGGGATACTTACCAGTGATGACCGTAGTTTGAGGAGTTCATGTATTCACTAAGTGTTAATGCTTTGGTTCGGTACTCTATTGAAAGGAGGCCTTAATATCCCTTAGTTTCCAATAGGACCCCGCTGCCACGGGAGGGTAGGATAAAAGATGTCATGCAAGTTCTTTTCCATAAGCACATATGACTATATTCGGAATACATGCCTACATTACATTGATGAACTGGAGCTAGTTCTGTGTCACCCTATGTTATAACCATTGCATTAGGAATCACATCTGACATAATTATCCATCACTGATCCATTGCCTACGAGATTTTCACATATTGATCTTCGCTTATTTACTTTTTCTGTTGCTATTGTTACAATCACTATAAAACCAAAACTATTACTTTTGCTACCGTTACCGCTACTATCACACTACTTTGGTACTAAATACTTCACTGTAGATATTAAGTCTTTCAGGTGTGGTTGAATTGCCAACTCATCTGCTAATACTTGAGAATATTTCTTGGCTCCCCTTGTGTCAAATCAATAAATTTGGGTTGAATACTCTACTCTCGGAAACTGTTGTGATCCCCTATACTTGTGGGTTATCATGGAGTAATAGTAGTAGATGCAGAATCGTTTCGGTTTACTTGACACGGATGTGATGCATATGTTCATGATCATGCCTAGATATCATCATAACTATGTGCTTTTCTATCGATTGCTCGGCAGTAATTTGTTCACCCATCGTAATATATGCTATCTTGAGAGAAAGCCACTAGTGAAACCTATGGCCCCCGGGTCTACTTTACATCATATTATTTTTCTGTCAACTAGCTATTTATGTCGCCATTTACTTTTACAATCTTTACTTTTCAATCTATACAACAAAAATACCAAAAATATTTATCTTATTATCTCTATCAGATCTCACTTTCGTAAGTGACCGTGAAGGGATTGACAACCCCTTTATCGCGTTGGTTGCGAGGTTCTTGTTTGTTTGTGCAGGTACTAGGCGACTTGCGTGTAGTCTCCTACTGGATTGATACCCTGGTTCCCAAAAACTGAGAGAAATACTTACGCTACTTTGCTGCATCACCCTTTCCTCTTCAAGGGAAAACGAACGCATGCTCAAGAGGTAGCAAGTACACCCGTCGTCACTGCTGATGCCAGCAAGCGGTGACCTGACGGTGCGCCACTGTGGTAGACTCAACCCGGCCACTCCGTGACGATCGACAAGACGACAAACAGTGCCTCCGGCGCACGGGGCCCGCACCCGAAGAACCCGGCGAGCCCTGACACCCGGCGGGTCCCAGCGTCGGCTTCTCGAACAATGACAACCCGGCCCCATGGCCTTGTAACATTACCATTGTACCCCTAGGGGGTTGACCTATAAAACCCCCCAGGAGCCCTCATGCATGCGGGCAAGCAACTCACACCCGCGAACACAAGATCAGTTAGACTAGCCACACACAGGAGATGGAACAACCTAAGCCTTGGTGTCGTGGACTTGACACGGCAGATGTCCTAGCGCAAGGACTTAGTCATGGATACATCGCAACTAGGTTAGCTTGAAGGGGTTAAGCGGGACAAAGGACACAAAGAGTTTACCCAAGTTCGGCCCCTCTCAATGAGGTAAAAGCCTACTCCTGCTTTGTGTTGTATTGCTAGGGTTTCGATTACCAGGGAGCGAATACGCTTGAGCTAACTCTCGATTGTTGTTACCTGTCCCTAAACCGCCGTCAGGTCATCCCTTTATATACACAGGAAAATGCCCGGCGGCTCACGGAGTCCCGACCGGCTCATACACAGCATGTTCGGCTTGGTGACTAACTACGCTTGCCTTACAAAACAAGTTATACACATATGATGTTTCATCCGCTTGGTCCTTGAGTCGCCTCTGGATCTTGGGCCGTCAACAAGCTTGTATAAACCACCATATTCATTGACAAGTCGCCAGTGGTATAATTCGGCCCCTCCTGGGCGGTTCATACCTAGTAGTTATATCCCCAACATTAGGCCCTAGGTTGATTTGAACTTGTTCATATCAAGCTTCAACACCTTTCTTGTCAAATTCTTGCATCACTTGTTTGATAAACCTTGCTGTAACCCGTCGTGACGTTAGCTCACAGGGTCTTATTAACCCGCCATGACGTCATTCCGCGTTAATCTCGCACAAGGCTCAGAACATCTTAACTGATCCTTATCTTAATAATCATCCTGAAAATCGAAGCATCCATATAGCCACATGACGAT
The DNA here is from genome assembly GCF_018294505.1 of Triticum aestivum. NCBI lineage: Eukaryota > Viridiplantae > Streptophyta > Magnoliopsida > Poales > Poaceae > Triticum > Triticum aestivum. Next base: position 602,204,750 of record NC_057812.1, read on the forward strand.
TTCGGCCTCCCTGATTCCCGTGCATGCCTTGTATCCACCCCCTTATAAATAGGGACGGGGGTCTTTATCATTTGCCCCCTTGCCTCCTTGCCTTCGTCTTCCTCTCGCGTCTTCTTCGTCGCCCGAGCTTCGCCGCCGCGACCTCCGATCACTGCGCTCACTCAGGCCGCTGCATCGACCCGACTAGACCAGAGAACTCCGGCACACCACCGCTATTCCTCATCACCTGTAAGTGTACCTCTTCTTTTATCTCAGATCTGTATTAGGGTTTGGACAGTTCATTGGTGTTCTTGCCGTTCTTTGTTGTTTCCTTCAACTCAAACTAGCTTGTAATCAAGATAGGTCATAAACCTTGTGAAGTAGTTTTAGCATTCATTTTTATCATCAAAATAGCATATCTCCATAGAAGATCCCATCGGAGCATCCAAAGTTTTCTACTACTACCACCTTAGGTTTAGAATTTTACTACTTTTTCTGAACCGTGGTAGATCCAAAATTATTGCTTCAGCTTGCATAATCTCTTTGTCCAACACTTCACAAAATTTTCACTGATACATTTTGAAGCACCATAACTGCCATGACAGTTTATACCATAAACCGTGATCCACCATATGACACTAGGCCTTTTTAACCCACCACCATACGCTTCATAACTTACACACTACAAAAAAATACACTTCCGTGATGATACGTGTTTGTCACAGTAGGTCGCGTTTTTCTGTCATGCATGTACATCCATGACAAATTTATGACAGAATCAAGATAGTCATACCTGTGCTGTCGTAGAAGTGTTCCATGACATTGCCAAAATTATCATCACGAAAGTGTCCACTTCCATGACGATAAATCGTGCGTCACAGAAGTGCTTTCATCAAGGGTGACCGACACGTGGCATCCACCGTAACGGAACGCCGTTAAGCTATCGGGTCAGATTTTAGATCCGATAACCCGTTAACAGCCATGACCAATGCCGATTTTCCACATGTAAAATTCTCATTGGCTAACGGATCCACGCGTCAGCTCCGCGTTGGCACATGTGTCACTCATCCAACGGTCGAGATGGGCCTATGATATGTTGACACGTGGACAGGCCCAAAAGTGGCCCACAAAGATTAAATGGGCCGGCCCAACCGAAGGCCCATAAGATTTAGCGGACCATAATGGGCCGGCCCAGCTAAAGGCCCACAAAATTTAGCGGACCATAATGGGCTGGCCCAGCTAAAGGCCCACACGATTTTGAAGAGCATAATGGGCCAGCCCAGCTAAAGGCCCACAAGATTTTGCGGACCACAATGGGCCGGTCCAGCTAAAGGCCCACTAGATTCTGCCGACCATAATGGGCCGGCCCAGCTAAAGGCCCAACATTCTTTGTCAAATCGACCCATCAACGGCCTGTCCTAAACTTGTCATCAGCGCGGCCCATGGTCACTTCTGGCCCGTTAACAGTTCGCTAAGTAATTGGGCCGAATTACGGCCCGGTGTATCCGGCCTGTTAAAGGTCCGGCTTCATTTGGGCCCATTTACAGGCCATCAAAACTTTCGGCCCATAAACGACCGTGAAGGACTTGGGTCATATTCGGCCATGTTTGACATTCAGCCTGTTAGAGGCCCACTATAGCTTTGGGCCACTTTCGTCCTGTTGTCATTTTCGGCCTGTTAACGCCAGACGTAAACCATGGGCCATATGTGGCCCAACGTCATATCGGGCCCATTAAAGGCCCATATAAAAATGACGATAATCTAGCCCGACCGAAGTTCTGGCCTGTTAACACTACAAAAAATACACTTTCATGATGATACGTGTTTGTCACAGTAGGTCGCGTTTTTTGTCATGCATGTACATCCATGACAAATTTATGACAGAATCAAAATAGTCATACCTGTGCTGTCGTAGAAGTGTTCCATGACATTGCCAAAATTATCATCACGGAAGTGTCCACTTCCATGACGATAAATCGCGTCACAGAAGTGCTTTCGTCAAGGGTGACCGACACATGGCATCCACCGTAACAGAACGCCGTTAAGCTATCGGGTCGGATTTTGGATCCGATAACCCGTTAACAGCCACGACCAATGCCGATTTTCCACGTGTAAAATTCTCATTGGCTGACGGATCCATGTGTCAGCTCCGCGTTGACACAAGTGTCACTCATCCAATGGTCGAGATGGGCCTATGATATGTTGACACATGGACCGGCCCAAAAGTGGCCCACAATGATTAAATGGGCCGGCTCAACCGAAGGCCCATAAGATTTAGCGGACCATAATGGGCCGGCCCAGCTAAAGGCCCACAAAATTTAGCGGACCATAATGGGCCAGCCCAGCTAAAGGCCCACACGATTTTGCAGACCATAATGGGCCGGCCCAGCTAAAGGCCCACAAGAGGCCGGCCCAGCTAAAGGCCCACTAGATTCTGTCGACCATAATGGGCCGGCCTAGCTAAAGGCCCAACATTCTTTGTCAAATCGGCCCATCAATGGCCTGTCCTAAACTTGTCATCAACGCGGCCCATGGTCACTTCTGGCCCGTTAACAGTCCGGTAAGTAATTGGGCCGAATTACGGCCCGATGTATTTCCGGCCTGTTAAAGGTCCGGCTTCATTTGGGCCCATTTACAGGCCATCAAAACTTTCTGCCCATAAACGACCGTGAAGGATTTGGGTCATATTCGGCCTGTTAGAGGCCCACTATAGCTTTGGGCCACTTTCGGCCTGTTGTCATTTTCGGCCTGTTAACGCCGGACGTAAACCATGGGCCATATGTGGCCCAACGTCATATCGGGCCCATTAACGACCCATATAAAAATGACGGTAATCTAGCCTGACCGAAGTTCCGGCCTGTTAAAGGCCCGTGTATTAGGTCGGCGCATTTACGGCCCGTCCGAATTTCAGCCTGTTAAAGTCCAGTGGGTTATTTGGCACAATCAGTGCCCAATCTCACTTTCGGTCTATTAAAGGCCCATGTATTTTATGGGCTCGAGATATTTACACCTGTAAACGGCCTATTTTTACTGAGGGCCCAAATTATGTTTAGGCCTGTTAAAGGCCCACTATGGGCACAGGCCTAGCAGAAATATATGAAAGCTTATGCTGATTTAGGCCCAGATATTTTTAGTGGGCTACATGCCAATTTCGGCCCGTAATCGTTTTTAGCCCAATTGGGATGGGCCCGACGAATGTTGGCATGTTGGGCTCCTACGAAGGTTTCGGCCGAATACATTACTAAGATAAACCTACACTATACAAAAATAGCGTCGTAATTACTACAGCCTGAGGCAACATCATAAATGTTGTATCACAACAAAATAAATGCCAACCATACAACAAAAGGCCTGTTGGCATAAATTTTACAGTCCTTCCAGATAAAAGCACCATCAGATGTATAAAAGCATAGATCATTTGACCTGAGTGCTAATGTTTCAAGCTGTAAAATCTGATGGAGCAGCATGATCTCCACCTTTTTTCCGCCATTGCTCTTGAACAATGAAGCAAATGTCTGATATTCTGGTTTAAAAACCATTCATATCTTGACGACATTTCTCAACCACTATTCTTGTTTCCGAAACAACGTCCATTAGGGATTGGACTTGTGTCTGGAGCACAGATATATCACTCTGTCTAGCAGGAAGATTTTGTTCAGTAGGCGATTTGGACGAGGTTACCTTGACAACCAACCCAGAATTACGCAGGAAGGTGCTTTTTGCACTGTTAGTGGAGAGATAATGACGCACTGCTGCAAGAGGTGACATTGTGCCTGTAGTAGCCTCGTCACCTTCAGGTGGTTGTGGCTATTCAATCATTTGTTCCATAGCTTCCTGAAAGTTTGAACTTGTAGATTAGTGTACCAGATAAGTTACTAATGAGACAAAAACAAACAATGTAGGTTAAACGTTTATACATAACTTATTTTGGTGAACTACTGTAATACATTAGCATGTATTGTAGTGTCAACTACATAATAAAATCACTTTCGGAACATATGTCCATGTAGCATGCCTACTGTATTGTCTATTTCCTCACATTCATTGACATCTAAGGATAAAGAGACATTGTTTAAAGTAGGATGAACATAGTATGACATCATTCATATCATGGGCAAACAGATATAAAACAACATGCTATTTTATCATTGTGTGCGCACGTGAACATAACAACTAGATTACAGATCAAGACCAAAAGAATATCCTTCATCTCTTTTAAACCATGTAAGGTGAAATAATATGTTAAGACAACTGTGAATAAAAGTGATCAGAGTAACTGACAAAGGCTGCAAACCAAGTAGTTAAATGAACACATCACAGTACGAATTAGTTCAAGGCAGGAGGAGTAAGGACTTACAACAGTGGCTTGAACTGGTGTGCTCATGCCCTTCATCTTGCTAGTGTGGCAATCCTTGAAGATTTTCACTGCATTCGGTTCAGGTTCTTTTTGGTCCGCACGGGATTTCCTCTGTATTTGGAACAAGTCAATATAGATACGATAATATCGCACAAAATAGAAGGAAGTAGCATCTATTTACAAGAGCCTCGCAGTGTGCAATATAGCTACGAGATCCTGTGGTCTGTTGGAATTTGACTTTAGAACGGTTGGTTTTGTTCTTCAAACAGTTAGCCTAGAAGAAGATACACTTGTAAGGCACATACATAAATACAAGTTCAATATGTGGTCTGATCAAATACATATAGCCGACGTGATACTTTGGATTAGACCAGTGTTTAACGAGGGCTGTCCAGTCTTCATCTGTAATATATTCCACTGGAGATGTTTGGGCGATTTCATTGTTAGCCTTGCCTTCAAAGTGAGATTTTCTAAGGTGGTACCGATACTGTCGCAGAGCAGACTGAAAAACATGAGTGCATGCTTGTCTAGTTGCATCATCTTTTGGATCCAACTTGAACCTCATCTGTTGAAAAAAGAATGTGAGTCTTATTAGGAGGAAGGTAGAAAGTATGGGACAGAGCAAAACAATATTACTAATTGCGATGAATAACATTACTTACGGATAAATGGTCAAGGAAGGTGTTAAACTGGGTATTGTCTTTCTCATTCCTGTACTGGATCCACGTTGGGAGGATACATGCATGACACCTAACGGCAACGGCTGCCTCTGATACTAACTTGGCTGACTCTGTAGCATCACGTGGCCTTTTTAAACCTGCCTAAAAATGGATCTCCATTCTTCCTCCTTTAGATTTTGTTAATCTGTCAAGCATTATCCCTGATGTCTCTTTCCGCTTGCGCCGTGGTGCTAGTTCAACAACAAATATGGAAAGTGTTAGTGTACATCAAACTGTGAGAGTACATTTAAAGGAGCATGCAACTGCAACTTGACTCGGTCAGGTACAGTCTTGGTGTTGATGCTCATGAGGTTCATCTGATCTTGCCAAGTCCTGTTGTGTTAGCAGTGCTTTGGAAGTAGTGTTAGGTGTGAAGGCAGCTTGGGAACTGGCCTGTTCCGGAGGAAACGAACGAGTAACTGGTTGAGATGCTGGTACAGTTGAAGCGGATGCTACAGCTGGTGGAGCAGGTGATACTGTGTTTGTAGATTTAGCCGGTGGACTTGTACCTTCTACTACACTATAAGTACCAGCAGAATCTCGACGGCAGAACCTTTTCCGTTTCACCCGACGAGTAACAGCACTCCCTACTATATTATTTTCCTTGCTCTTTTTTGACTTTGCCATGTCAAGCTGTACCCACAACACAAAAGAATAAAATCACTCTTCAGAACTCATTGATGCATGATACAGACAAGCAATACTTTGATGTAAGACAACCGTATGAGGATGGAATATGTAAGAAAAAACAGGATAGCATGACATATTCACAGCTACGATGTGCAAACTAAGCAAAAGGATTTTCAAGAAAATAGAAGTAATGCAAGCTAGACACCATATGAAAGATGCAACGAATATTACTCTGCCAAGTTAAAAGTGTCTTGTCATAAGTGGCAATTCGAAAAATTAGAAGCAGTACAACATAGAAATCAATGCAAGATGCAACCACTATCAAACTGCCATGTTTAAAGCGTCCAATCATGAGTGACTGATGCGGGATACACAACAACAGTACTTTGATGTAAGAACATGGTATGATAGATAGATGCAGTGTATTCTAGACACAGAAAGCCATGTCATATGCACATGTATAACGTATAAACTCAGCAGGTGCAATTTAATCAAAGTCGAAGAAATACAGGCTAGACAACATATGCAACATGAAACAAATTATCACACTGTCAACTTAGAGCAAGCACCTGCGATGGTGGAGTACGGGAGATGAACTCATCATGTAGACTTGGGACTTCAACTTCATTAGCAGTAGCAGTGGAAAATCTAGAGAGTCTCTGTTTGCATCGGTGTGGAGGACCACCAACATCCCCTAACTTACTCTTTTCCTTCCTATTTTCTGATATTGCCTTATGAAGTCAAAATCACAAGAAGATGAATAAAATTAGCTCTGCATAACTGGTTGATGCATGATACAGACGAACACTACTTTGATGTAAGGCAAGCACAGGAAAGGAGGATGGAATATATACAAAAAAAGATAGCGTTTCATATTCACACGTACGATAGGAGGATGGAATATGTATGAAAAAACAGTAAGCGGAAGGCATTTCAACAAAATTAGAAGAAATGAAAGCTAGGCACCACATGAACATGCAACCAATATCACTCTATCAGGTAAAAAGTGTCTCGTCGTAAGAGCCATTTCAAGAAATTAGAAGTAGTACAAGCTAGAAGACAATGCAAGATGCAACCTACATCACAGTCCCAAGTTAAATGTGTCTTATGGGTAAGTGATCGTTGCAGGTATAAGTTGTAAGCTACGCAGATGCAATTCAACATAATCAGAAGCAATACAAACTAGATATCATACGGAAAACGCAACCACGTATAACAGTTCCATGTAAGAGCAAGCACCTGTGATGGTGGAGTAGGGGAGATGTGCTCATCATGTACACGTATGTTCTAGAAACAGGAACACGTGTCATATTCACAAGCATTATGTGTAAAGTAAGTAGATGCAATTCAAGTTAGAAGCAATACAAGCTAGACATCATACGCAACATGCAACCACATATAATAGTGTCAAGTTAGAGCAAGCACCTGTGATGGTGGAGTAGGGGAGATGTGCTCATCACCTACACAGCTACGTTGACTGTCCAGCCTTGTGTTGTCTTGCGAATCTTGTTGGGAGGATGGCGGAGTAGAATCTGTAGAGACCCCCTGTTTGAGTTGCTCCGAAGGACCACCATCATCCTCTGCCGGACTAATTTCCTTCAGCTGTAATGATTTTGCATTGTGAAGTCAAACCGATAAGAAAAAGGAATAAAATTCGCTCTTCAGTTCATGCATGATACTGATGAACACTACTTGGATGAAAGGCAAACACATGATGCGAGGATGGAATATGTATGAAAAATAGGATGGTGTGACATATTCACACCTATGATGTGGTAACTAAGCAGAAGGCATTTCAACAAATTAGAAGCACTGCAAGCTAGACACCATATGAAAGATGCAACCAATATCACTCTGCCAAGTTCAAACTGTATGTCATTTCAACAAATTAGAAGCAGTACATGCTAGAAATCATATGCAAGACACAACCAATATCACAGTGGAGAGTTAAAGGTGGCTTATCATAAGTGACTGATGTGGGATATGCAAGAATAGTAGTCTGATGTAGAAACAGGAACACATGTCATATTCAGAGCCATTATGTGTAAAGTAAGCAGATGCAATTCAAAAAAGTTAGAAGCAATGCAAGCTAGACATCATACGCAACATGCAACCACATATGATAGTGCCAAGTTAGAGCAAGCACCTGTGATGGTGGAGTAGGGGAGATGTGCTCATCATCTACACAGCTACGTTGACTGTCTAGCCTTGTGTTGTCTTGCGAATCTTGTTGGGAGGATGGCGGAGTAGAATCTATAGAGAACCTCTGTTTCAGTTGCTCGGAAGGACCACCATCATCCAATGCCTTGCCAGTTTCCTTCAGCTTTATTGATTTTGCATTGTGAGGTCATACCGACAAGAAAAAGGAATATCATTCGCTCTTCAGAACTCATTCATGCATGATACTGACGAACACTACTCTGATGAAAGGCAAAGTCATGATACGACGATGGAATATGTACGAAAAAATGGACGGCTTGACATATTCACACCTATGATGTGGTAAATAAGCAGAAGGCACTTCAACAAATTAGAAACAATGCAAGACACCATATGGAAGGTGCAATCAATATCACTCTGCCAAGTTAAAATTGCCTCGTCATAGGTGGCGTTCATCAAACTAGAAGCAATACATGCTAGAAATCATATTCAAGACGCAAACCAATATCACACTGCCAACTTAAAGGTGTCCCATCATAAGTGACTGATGCAGGATACACAAGAAGTGTAGTTTCATGTAAGAATATGGTGTGATAGACAGATATAGTATGTACTAAAATCAGGAAAGCATGTCATATTCACATGTATCATGTGTAAGCTAAGCAGATGCAATTTACACTAATTAGGAGAAATACAAGCTAGACACCATATGCAACATGCGACCAGATATCACACTGCCAAGTTAGAGCAAGCACCTTGGATGGTGGAGTAGGGGAGCAGAGACTTGGACCTTGTAATGCACTATTAGTACAAGGAGAATCGGTACAGATGCTCCGTTTACGTTGCTGTAGAGGACCACCATCATCGCCTTCCTTACTATTTTCCTTCCTCTTTCTTGATTTTGCCTTGTCAAGTCAAACCCACAAGAAAAAGGAATAAAATTTGCTCTTTAGAACTCATAGATGCATGATACTGACGAACACTACTTTCATGTAAGACGAACACTACATATCACACTACCAAGTAAGAGCAAGCACCTGCGATGGTGGTGTGGAGGAATTGCGGTGATCAACTAGAGAGCTACGTTGACTATCTTCATTTAGCCTTGCTGTTTCTTGACAATCATGTGGGGAGGATGACACTGCACTCTTTAAACGAGTATGGCGTCTCACAGAAACCCACCCGGGTGACTGTCTCATCATAAGTGATTGATGAGGGATACAAAAGAGCATTAGTTTGATGTACGAACATGGTTAATAGACATATGTAGTATGTATCAAAAACAGGAAGGCATGTCGTTATCAAAGGTATAATGTGTAAAGTAAGCAGATGCAATTTAACCAAATTGGAAGCAATACAAGCTAGACACCATATGCAACATGCAACCACATTTGACAGCGCGAAGTTAAAGCAAGCACCTGGGATGGTTGTGTGTGGCAATTGAGATCATCAACTGCAGAGCTAAGTTTACTGTCTCTAACTGCTGACACTGCACCCGTTAGAGCGCTGGAACGCTTAGTGCTTATCTTTGAATTACACTGGAGCGACTTCTGTCTTTTTTTTTCTGCATTCATCAACACTGTGTTAGAGTCTGAAATACCCATGCATAAAAAACAATAGTGTGAGTATGGGTGAAGTGTGTGCACAATTAGTATAGTGTAAAGGTAGCAGATAGCAGGTCGGTGAGAAATAAATAAGGGAGATATATGATAGCTCTAAAACATGCATGGCACACTAAATTACTACAAGATTCTATGAAAATAACAGTCGACTGAAAGCAAATAGGTCAGTCCATTTTTTCTGCACCGTCCAATGTACAAAGAACGGGTAGATCGCCTTCATGTACCTCCAGCGAGTCAGTGTTGGCGATCTTTCTCGAAATGCCAGCGACCACCGGCCCAGTATTCCTCCCCTGCCTGCGCCCTCCCCTCGACCTCACCGCACCGCCGTGCTTGGCACCGCCCCTGGCCATCCATTCAAGCCCCGCCGACCTCCAGATCAGGCGCAAGCAGCTCCTGCGTGCCACACCCCTATGATAGACACCGATGCACCGCTTCCCCGGGGAACATGCGGACTAGGTGCTCCGCGCGCCTAAGCGGGTGCTGCTTCTTTTAATTGCGGTTTGACTGACCCTGAATTGAAATCCAGACGGGCTACTGACCTCTAGCAAAGGTGAAATAGTAAAAGGGAGGAAACCTTGTGCATTTAGTATCACGAAGAAGATGCAGTAAGAAGCGCTCAACTAGTTTCTTTCGTGGGATGAATACGGTGTGAGCGGAGACATAAGATTTGCACGAATAAGGGAAGAGGAGTACATCTTTCTACTGGCAGTGTTGTATCCTCCTTCTGTTTTTCCGACGATCTTCTTGTTGTTCGCCGGAAACCAGAAGTTGTGGAAGACGGTGCATCCTTGGACGAACCCATGGCCAAGTTGTTGAGTGTGGTGCGGTGGCTGTCTATCGGCGGCGGGGAAGCAGATCCGAGGCGGCAAATGACGGCGTAGCGAGAACAACTCCGGTGCGGTGGACGGTTGCGACAATGGAGCTGCAGCAATGAGGCGTAGGACAGCGTGGTCGGAGTGGTTCTGATACGGCGTACGTCGGCGTCGGCGTCATGGAGGCAGCTCTACCTCGGCTTCAGCTGCTAAGTCCTTGAGGGCGTTGCGGTTGCGGTTGCGTTGGACGACGACGTCGGGGTACCGGCTCCGGCGTGATGGAGGAGGGCGACGGTGGATTGGCCGCTATGGGGTGGAGGACGGAGGAGGCTGGGGTTTCGCGGCTGGTGGAGAGGGTGTTTTCGCGCCCACAGAGTATGAATGGGGAAACGGAGGGAGGCGGGGAACTAAGGAGGAACAATGTTTCGGTTTGATACGCGCTTGTTTGAAATTTGGGGAAAGTTACAAACTTTCCCCCCATCTAAAATTTCGGACATATTGTGGGTTGGGGGTAGGACAGTCATGTCAGGTGTCCCAAATGTGGGCAGGATAGATTTTGGCCGAGCGCATGGGTAGGCGCCCGCGGCGTATGAATGCTTCTCTGGCGTCTTGGTGAAGTTACAAACCTACCCCGGTTTAGACCTTTGGACATCAGGCCGTTAGGCTACACGGGCCAGAGTCATGACAGTAATTTCCTACCACCGAAACATTAGTCTCGCGCGGTTTCGGGTGACCAGAGGCCTATTTGGCGTTTCGTTCAATATTTGGGAGCAGAAGCATTTAACGTTTTCGGTTCTCTTGAATTGAACTTTCAGGATTTGTCAAACTTCACAAATCTTTACTCTTGAAAATCCTAAAGCCACGATTATTTTGGAATGGAGGGGGTACATTTAAATATACATTGTACACGAGTACATATTAAAAAATATGCAACTTACCTCAGTTCATGCATGGTTCCAGATATAATCTCCTTGGTTGCAAAAAAAGTTAGATATGCGTATGAATATAAATAGCATGTTCAAACTCACAACAAAGATTGATGCCCCCTTTTACATCTGATTTACAAATGCCATTATCTCGGGTTCAAATAGATGAATGCACTTCCTATGAATTTGAATCTTCGAAACCCCCTTTATGTTGAATTCGACATGTATTCTATTTCGTAGCTAGCAATTTGGAATGTATCCATGCAAGTGACAAATGTATAAAGTGCTTCACACTAACAACATGGAGTGCACTAATTAATGTTTATATATGAATTGCAAAAGCATCCATTGCCTGTATTTCAAACCGCTCTCACTCTATGGATCAATAATATGAAATAAACACATGCACATGCTAGAATTCAATTGCAGTTGAAGAAAGAGCCTACTCCTGGTACTGTATATTAGTGATAGGGGTGTGTACAAAGTGCACGTGAATACCAGGCATTGTGCGTGTGTGTATACTATCGACGAACTAGCCCCCAAGCTTGTATAACATACTAAGGGCCTAGGGTTACAAATCATATATAGTCGGCTTATCACCAGTGGGGATAGAGTCCTCCGCGACTCTGGTAGCTTCGTGTTGTACGCCGAGTCCTCCACATGGGTCTTCGTATAACACGTCTCGGTCCAACCTATATGTGGCGCAGGATGGAACCAACCCAACAGTCTTCATGTTGACCCACCACAACTAGAAATGATGTGCCCACCACACCACACACGCAATCGGCCACTAAGAAAATAAGCATATACAATAGTACAACGGTATCTAGCTCACGATACGTCTCCATATTTTGTTGATGACACTAACAGACTTTGCATTTGATGCGTGCTCCGTATTTTGTTGACGACACTTACGGTCATTGTATTTGAAGCGAAAGCACGATATGGTCACTGGACTTTAGAATAAGCTCATCACAGTCACCACATACATTTTGTCGTGCTAACCAACATGTGGTTGGATGGTTAGAGGACAGTGGTTTCTCGAGCCCACCAAGGTTAAAGTCCCGGTGCTCACATTTATCTTGTGTTAATTTTAGTATTTTCCGGCGACGTACGTTCAGTGGGAGGAGACGTTCCACTCGACTACGAGGCACTTATGGTGACTTCGTAAAATCTCAAGATCATATATGCTGGCCCACTCTCTCGAAGGTGCTCATAGGGGTAAGGTTCGCGTGTGTGTGCTTATAGCGGTGAGTGCTCGCGCGTATATATGAGCCCTTGCATCTGTACCGTGTTAAACAAATACATATCATGATTATACGGTCACTGGCTCACCCGTACAACTCCGTATTTTGTTGATGACACAAGCAATTGATCAGTCAAACGTTCCACGCGGCGCAACTAGTGTTGCACCATCGGGGCACGTAACCGTGGGGCCCACCTGTCAGCCCGTATATGAAAGAAAGAAATGGTAGTTTGAGTCTGTACTGTGTTAATAAAATAGGAGTACATTTTAGGGTGATCATACGGTCACTGGCTCACCATACAACTCCGTAATTTGTTGATAACACGATCAATTGACCAGTCAAACGGTCCACATTCAGCAGTGCACATTACCATAGGGCCCACCCGTCAGCGTGTATATGAATGACAAAAATGGTAATAAATGAGTGGTTTCGGGGAGGGCGGGCCGGCCGCGGGCGGCGGGGGCTGGCGGTTCGGCCGGTGGTGGATGGCGGTTCAGGGGGGGGGGTGGAGTTTGATGATAAACTAGAGGCCCTTGATTTCGTATCCAACGGCTGGAAAATCTAATGACCAGAGATGAAAAAGTCAGTCGACTGACGTGTAGCCTCACCCCGCACGTACACACGCACGCACGCAAGACACGCACGCATGTAGGCATGCAACACTGACACGTACACGCGCACGCATGCTGGCGTGCAACACTGACACGTACACATGCACTCATGAACACACGCACGTACGCACCCATGCATGCAACACTGAAACGTACCCTTGCACGCACGCAACACTCGCACGCCTGCATGCACACAGCACACGATGCAAGACGCACGTTCAACCTATATGTGCATGAACCCTTTGTTAAGGACATGTATTGTTACAGGTATTAATCAATCTTATCTGTGATAATTAAGCAAAACATTGATGTTTGCAGCGGTCTTTATGAATCACAACGTATCGAACGGGCTATCAACATAGTAGGCTTATCTACATGAAAAGGATGACGTCACACTCAATGAACAATCATCGGTTTATGAAATGCCCACTTCTGACCGCCCTGGCCCACCAAAGGTTCCTCTGCTGTGCGCTGCCTGCATTGGGTCACTGACATGCATGGCATGCACCCAAAGAGCCCACATGTCAGTGGAAGAACGGCGCGGTGTCCTAGGTCAGAGTCGAGGGCGCCACTCGCGGCATGCCTGGCTGAACACGCCTCCGTGCCGCATTCAAACGCCTCCACGAAACCCGCCCGTGTGGAAGCCGAGAAACCCACTCTAGACACACATCCATTCATGACCGGGCCACTCCCCTATCTCCTCCACCATTTTGTCCACTCTTACAATGGCTTATAAAGAGTAGTTATTCCGCATCCAAGCCAGCTGGGTAGCCCGCCGGATACGAGCTATGCAGCTCGCTGATCCACCTCCCTCCCCTCGCCCGACGGAGCCAGTTGCCACCCCAAGCCGTGGAATTTTGCCATGTGTTGTTTTCATGGACTAGCAAGATGCTTGTGCATTGCATGGAACATCAAGATGCATTTTTTACAAACTCCCGCATGCATGCAAGGGATAATTAATGTCCTCCTTTGCTAGTACCACGAGGCAAACACCATTAATATTGCATCGATTAGTGTTAGTGGCCTTGTATATCTGCAAATTGTATGCCCCTTGTATATAAAAATGGAGGGAGAAAGATAAGAGATAAGGTGAGGAGGAGTGGGGCGTGGTCGTGACTGGTGGTCGGACTGGGCGGAGGCATGGGGATGGACGGTGCATTATGTCTAGGCTTGTATCTCTCTCTCACACACCCACGTAGGTGGGGGACGTGCAAGAAGAGAAGAGGTGCACGCACGGCGTACTTACTCCCGTCTCTTTCCCAACCACACCCGCGCGGGTACACGGGGGAGCTCATTTCTGTACAAAAAAGGCAGCCCACGTGGTAATTTGGCACGTGTACTGGTTGTCCACTTGGTGGAGGGAGGATCATCTACCACGGGTGAACAAACAAATTGCGACTTGACACGTTATGTTAAATTAAAAAAAGAGGCAAACCATGTGGGGCCTACCTTAGAGGCAAGGCTCTATACACTGGAGTACTTTTGATGTGTCCCGCCAACTCGCAGAACGAGGAGAAGCTTGCTTAGTACGCCATCTCCCCCGCCCACGGGCGCGGTGGCTCACAGGATGAGGTGAAGCTTGCTTACTAGTACGCCTTACGCCCGCTCCCTCGCCCAAGTGCGCGGTGGCTCGCAACACGAGGAGAAAATTTTACTACTCCCTCCGTTTACTCCTCGTCCCTACTACGTACTTTGGTTAGTACTCCCTCCATTTACTTATACAAGGCCACTATAAAAAATACATTCTGCATCTATACAGGGCTTCAAATAGTAACCGAGACAAAAGTTACTACTCCCTCCTTTCCAGTTTATGGATCAATTTCAAAATCTCTCCAACCAAGGTAGACGGTGAGTAGTCGAATTAATTTCGTATTTTGCACAAGTAATTAGTACGCTCGTTTTTCTCAAGAAGTTATGTTTGCCGAGGCATTAATTAGAACGAATGCATGAATGCCCACTAAATTTCCATGAACTTGTACATGCATTGGTTAGTTTCCTCTTGACACTGCTTGCGTCGGGTGATCTAACGCACCTCGAAATCCAACATGTAATGGTACTACTACTAGTATAGTAGAATTGAGACTTATCAAACAGAAAAACGAATGTTTTTTAGATGATCCCTATAAACCCTAGTGGGTACGTACTCCGTAAATACAGATTTTTCCTAAACTAAGTCGCTCCCTTTCATGAATTCTGTAGTATACCCTCCGTCGACGCTCCCTTTCATGAATTTTGTACTTCCTGTCGCCGACATGTGGGACATATAGCAACCAGGTCGACGTGTCAAGCACCAAATAACAGTGCAGAACAGCAGGGGGGACGCACCCCACTCGTACCGCCCCAGTAGTAGTAATGAGCAATGAGACGTCAAATCACAATGCCGCACTTTCCGAGACAGATGAAGCAACCATTATTTCACACTTCGGTTCGCCATCATCTCAAACCACGTACTAGTATTGCTCCTGCCTCAAGAGGGACACGCGCATCGCCTTGGTACATCATGACACGTGGGACCACATGACATGCCATGCTCCCCCGCCGATCGCTCGGGAAAGTCACCTCATTTTTACTATACTTCCTCCGTATCGGTTTACTACATGGCATGCATGTCGTTCTAGGTTGAGAATTTAACTAGCTATATATGTGATGAACAGCACTCTAGCCTTTTAAAAAATGTGTACTTTTGTACAGCAGTACTATCGATGGATTGCGCCATGGAGCAAAATTTGAAATTTTTAAAAAAGGTGGTACATATAGAGAGTGCTCGTCGTCAAATTATGCATATAGTACTATTAAAAAGGCTAGTCACAATAATGGTGTCCAGCACAACCCACCCCTCAAATAAAACCAAGAGGGTGCCTGGATATGTTTTAGTCCCATGACTAAAAGTAGTGGGACTAAAACATGCTAGCCTCACCCATGCTTGGATCCACCAAACCCTCCAATCCAGAACTCACCTGTGTTAAAGGAGAGGAGTTAAATGAGTAGAGAGAGGACTAATCCACATTTTAGTAGGGGTACCCCTGACTAAAAAAATTTAGTCTCAAGACTAGTTTTAGCCCCTCTTTAGTCAGGGGTGCTTGGAACTTTAGCCTCTTAAAGAGACTATTTTTAGTCAGACTAAAATAAGTCCCTTGGATCCAAGCACCCTCTAAGCATCCTGGAATTCTTTGAAAAAACTAAGCACCCGGAAATTATTTGACAACTAAACTGCTGGCTATATGATGTTGGCCATATATATTGCACGTATATAATGTGAAGAAACGAGTGGTAGTACTATACCAACTAAAAGATGAAATGTAAGAAATACTAGTATGTACGTACTGAAGAGTTAAAGTAACGAGAAGAAATATAACATAGTTCTGCTGGGGGCTCAGCACAACACACCCCTCAAATTAAATTAAGCACACCTGAAATTTAACTTTGCAACTATTCCGATAGACACTGCATTAGAACCACCATGAGCAACGACACTGCCACCTTACTCGGAGTCCTCGTCCACGTCCTCGACTTCGTCCTTGTCCCTCTTCCTCTTGGCCGATACTTCTTTGCTTGAACCGCACACTTGGCTGTTGCTCTTCATCCAACCCTTGTAGATATTGAAGCAAAGGTAGCCATCCATTGCAGCGTAGTGGATGTGGTCTATATCTAGTACATTCCGCTGCCATGCATGACAATGAAACGTGTAATGAGGTTTCTCCAGTTTACCGTACAAAGGATGAACCATGGCTCCTGCCAGGGTCAGCATTGAAGGCTGATGAGAGGACACTAGTCGATTCTTCTAGAGGTCGAAGGTGTTGCCTACAACGAGGCCTATCCGATGCAGGACTTCTTTGTCGTTACCAAAGTCTATAGTAACGAATTTGACTAGGTTGCTCTCGAGGAAGTCCTTAAAATCCTGGCACTCAACGTCGGCATGGCATATGTGGTAGACCAAGCATAATTCATGCATGCAAACCTGGATCACGACGGGATTCTTCCTCTCTTCGTCCATTAGATCCTTCTCTCATCCCAGGACTGTGGTGTACTCAACATCTAGCCTAGCGACCCACTCATCATTTGAGTCTTCGAACATGCGTCTGAAGCGAGAAAGGCATCCTTTCACCGTCGCGGAAGAACGGGTGTAGATGATGTCGAACTCATCACCGGTGATGGTTCTAACCTTGTACTCACCGCTGATCGTGGAGATTTGGGACGCCATTGATTTGGGAGGAGGGTTAGGATTAGTGGAACTGCCATAATGTGAATGGATGGGACGACTAGGAGCGAACCGCCGTAGTATTGAAGGACGTGCGGGGACGAGTAGGAGCGAACTGCCAGCGTGCGAACGGCAGGGTAGTGGCTTTCCATTCTCCCATGATACGGGCTTCCGAGAGCCCTTGGATTTGAGATCGAACGGTTGCATGGCGTGATTCTATACCTATGGGTTAATATCCTATCCTGGAGGGTTATTCTGCAAATTTTCAGCAACTTAGCATGCGACCATTTGATCTCAGATCCAAGGGTTCCCAGCAGCCTGTATCATGGTCGCGCCTACCACGACCGTCGTATCGCTCGCGTGGTCGCCCCTTGGAGATTTAACATGGTGTGTTAGGCTATTTGATGTTGGCATGTCATACATACTCATCACTTAGTCACTCATACTACAACAAGGTTGGCTGTAAGTGTATTTTTTACTCCTCTCTATCTCTTTCTTCGTACTCAAGGAAGAAACGGTGCTAAGCGCGTGTATTTATTGCATTTGCCAAGGAGTGACCTCTTCCAATGAAATGGTGTTGCTAAGTTTGCTTCATTTAATTAGCTATAGACTCAAAATTGTCTTTTCACCTAGGTACACGTGCTTAGCACCGTTTCTTCCTTGGGTCACCGAACTAGTCTCTCTCTTCTTGATTAACTTGCCACATCAGACTTTATGCTTATGTGGCAAGCTTAAGCACCTGTAGGAGAAAGTAAAAGTAAGTACAATAGTGCGCTTTACATGGCATTTTTGCATATGTGGAGGAAAGAGAGGCAAGGAAAAAGTGGAGAAGTGGGCTCTCATGCAAGAGCCAACCTCTACTACATGGTGGAGCATTGGGAGAGGCACCTATATGGAGGTGGTCAGGAATCTGGGAGACTCACGCCGGTCGTAGCACCGCAGTTAAAATGATAATGGCAAGTCAAATCACGGGGCCCCACCTGTCCAGCAGTAACTCGCTGTCAAATCACACAGCCCTACATTTGCAGCAGCCTACTCCCTCGTCTTCTCGCATCTCTGTCGAACCGACTAGGCGGAACTGCCCCGCCGCCTACCGCACAGGAAAAGCCCCGCCCTTGACTTTTAAATACAACTACATCCGCTTAAGAATCCAATGATATACTTTTTGTGACATAGTAACTCATATTTAGTTAGTCAAATGGATGACCTAGAACTACGTGCAGGCCCTATAAACCGAGATGCCTAAAAATAAAAAAAACGAGATGGAGAGGGTATTTCAGCACGTATCTTTTTAGATCAATATAGTCGGGATTCACCAAGGAGCAAAACCAAGTGGTAGGCTGCTCCTGTCATGTTGGCGTAGCAACTCAAGCAGGGTTAGTCCTCACACGAAATGGCGACACACTTAACAGGACCCCTTTGGCCGACATGTGGCTCATCCATCGTCTTGTTCCACGTGCGATGCACCAAATTACAGTCGTAGCGCCGCTGTAGTAGAAAATGAGCGACTAGGGGTCAAATCACAAAGCCCCACCTTTCCCACATTAAGCTGGACGGACGAAGCAACCATCAATTCACACTAGGGCGCAAGAGCATAAAGAAAAGAGAAAACAATGATGCATGCGGTAGCTACCTAGGGCACCCTAGGGTAGGGGTCTCCACTACAGATCCTTTTTTCGAAAGCGCCTCCACTACAAATCGGCTTCTCCCTCGTCCTCTTGAATAAAACTGATGATGAGTGCGGCGGTAGGGTTTGTAGGAGTACTACGGCGTGCGGGGCCACGTCGTAGTAAACGGGTTCGAGCCGACGCCTTAAATATGTGTGGGCCACTTGGTTTTACAAGAACGAGGCAGCATTTTGGGTTCGGGGACCAGTGGAGATATAGTACGTACAAAAAATTGTGGACGTAGGTTCGATCGAAAGGCAATGATGCATGGGCCCTGCATTTTGATATACCCGGGGCCGCGTGAAATTTGCTACTCTACTCAAAACTAGTAAGGTACACATGTATTGAATGCATGAGATTTCGAAACCAAATTATGAATAAATACACACTATAGGATGTAAAGCTTTGAGTCATATATGCATGATGTAGATGTTCGTTTAGTTCTTATAGTTCATCTCATTCAAAATCAATAAGTTTTATAAAAATGTTAAGATTCATGGGGTTGTGCATTGTACTCCCTCTGTTCCAAAATAGATGACCCAACTTTGCACAGTAAATCATAAAGTTAAATACAAATAATGGCAATTCATTTAGAAAAAAATAATCAATCATGATACAGAAGATTCTAGAACAAAGGAGAAGTGCTTGTGTTTTGAGGTTTGTGCATTATGCTTAAGTTCAACCATGGAGTCTTCTAAATTGTACATGTGGCAGATCTGGTGGAATGTTGATGATATCCAACGGCCAGTAGTGCTCGGATTTGCCTATCTCTGCACTGTCGGGTTAGCTTCATCCAGCGACCATCTTTCAAAGTTATTGGCACACTATATAGTTCTTGTGCCATAGTTGCATGTTTTGGAAAAAAGCTACTAGTGGGTTGTACTATCTATTTAGGAATAGAAGATGTATACATGGAAGTTGTAGGGAAAGAGATGACATGGAGCATCTCAATTCCTATGAGTATGGATTTGAAAAGAGATGTCATTTGGTTCACATCATAGGAACTTTTCTATTGAATATAGAGATGACATATTTCTCAATTCCTATGAGGAGGGATTAGAAAAGAGATGTAATTTGGTTCATATCATAGGAACTTTTCTATTGAATATACACTAATGTTTATTTTCCTTTGAAATTAAGGGAGTATAGGAATCCATTCATATGAACCAAGTGGCTCTAAAGCTATAGAAATGATATCATGTTTATTTCCTTTGAAATGTGGAGTATATGAATCTATTCCTATGAACCAATTGGCTCTAAAGGAAAAATCCTATAAAAATCATATCATATAGAGTTCCTATGATATTCCTCGACACTAAAGGATGCTTGAAATTGCTGTGGGTGATACGATGGTCTTTCTTTGTAGACTCCTCACCCAACTTTATAGTTACCTCTCGAAGATGAATGAAATGATATATACATGGTATTCTACATGTGCAATTTGGTACACAAAAACTCGGTAAAAGTTTGTGAGGTTCGAATTTTCAATAAAGCTATATGCACTGCATTTCGGAACGGAGGGAGCATACGGCAGTTGCTAACACTCATGTGGAAGATTTGTGTGTAGGAGGAGTGGCTGTTATGTTAAATGACATGGCAAAACTGACACTGTCGGATGCCGATCTAACGGTCCTTACGACGTTCGTCAGGAAAAGGCTTGTGGCGAACATTTGTCGGATAATGATTTACGGACACATGCATTGCATTGATACGTTCCCCCCTCTCTCTCACGCACACGCACCCTCACGAGTCACGACTCTCCCGAGTCCTCTCAGAGACTCGCACGACGTACCCACCGTCTATCTGCAGGTAGACGTCACGCACATATGTGCTCTTCACACCCTACCCTCAGAACTTCTAAAAAACAAAAGACGGCACGCACATTTTATTTTAGCTCACACGTCACACACTTGTACTATTACTCTTGCGGCGAACGTTCTTTGGGCCTAGTATATTGTACTCTCACGAAGAGAAGTGGTGCACGCACGCACTAGTTCTCTCACGCCCACTCGCGGGTACACATAGGAGCGCATTTTTTGAAGCTGGTACAACAAAATCACTCCACTATATATAAAAGCAGGAGCCTTAGCGCTTGCTTTACTAGGGTTCCTCTCGTTCACTCTGTCATGCTCTCAAGATCTAAGCAACACATAGGTGGCCACACACTCTCTCAGCTCACGACTGGTCACAAATCCGGCCGGACAACCTCGACCGGGGCAGGGGTGTAGGTGCATCGTTCACACTGTTGGCGGCGGCGAGGGAGGAGACCAATGGTTGCTCGCGCATCCCGATCGGCGGCCGTGCCGTTCTCTCCGAGAGAGTGCCGGCTCGGGAGGGCCTCCGACCCCTTCTTCCTCCCTGCGGTATTGTGGCCAAGATGCGGCCTCCCGACGCCGTCTTTGCGACATGCCGACGACCCTCAGGTATATATTCCTTCGAAACCTGCCTTGCTCTACTGCCCCAGCTCCTTCGTGTGGATCCTTTTCTACTTCCGTCCGTTGTTCCAAATCCACCTAGGCTTCTACTAAGGCACGTGCTTTGCACATATGTTCTGTATGATAGATACTCATATACCTTCTTTTTAGAGAGAGAAATGGGTACTCGTATCTTGAGTAGATATCATAGTGTGTTTGTTTGCATGATCTAAGGACTATTCTGAAATAAGAAGCAAATCACTTGCACAAATCAAACTGAGTTCCAAGTAAGAATTTGATTACAAGATAAAAGTTGTAGTTTTATTATATGCTCTTTCCTGGGTTCCACTGATGTATAGTTCCAGAGTTGTTTGACGGTTTACATGCATGTTTATGGACTATTTTGTGCAACTAAATAAGTTGTTTAGGTCTGACAGACACTCATGTCCTGTATTAGCTTGAGGTATAGCTTATGTATGACTGAAATAAAATATTACACTTTTTCTGCGAATAATAAAAATATTACATTTCTCGATGAAGCAGAATAAAACTTTAGCTAGCATCAGCCATGCAATGTTATGTTATGTGAACAGTGTAAACTTTGCAGTATAGCGGCATCTAAAAAAATCCATTTTTACAGTAATCTAAAAAAATAAGTTAGTAGTAGAGTGTTTATTTCCCAGGTGACAACGGGGAACTAAAATGTGCTAGCTATTTGCCAACTTGTCGTACTTGCATGTGAGGAGGTGGCGGCAGTTTCTAGACATTTCTCAACTTCAGTAGGTGCAATCCAGATTCAACGGGGACTTCTTTATTTGTTTACTTGGAGAGAAGAGTCGGCCATGTGCACAAGGAGCGGGAGCGAATCCGGCAGCTCTTAGCCATCAGATCATGTCATCCTTTGTTTGATGGACGGCAGTGATATGCATGAGAGGGGAAATGAACGGTGGATTTTGAGCCAATGCTTGTTTGGGCGGGAGAACCGAAGATGGAGTGGTAAATCCAATTTCAAAACTGCCGCATTATAGTAGTAGTAGATTAGAAGTAAAGCTATTTCATACAGTCGACTCAAAGCGTTGGTTAAAATAGGGAAGAAAGAGGGAAAGCTGTAGCATGAATCTAGGAATTGGTTCTAAGAGGAAACGGGGGAAAGTAGTAATATCTGTCACTGTTTAAATAACCGTATATCTTATTTGCGCAAACAGGGATGTCTGTCTCCATATCGTTTCGGGATGTCTGTCTCCGTATCATTTCTATCCGTGCAATCAAAAGCACACACCTCAGTTTTAGTACAACTGCGCAAAATGAGATGGCTATCCCTCGCTACCGTCGTCTAACCTCCCGTCTTCAAGGTATCCCTACATTGGTAGTAACTAAGGTAGAATGAACAACGCAATCTAAAAGAAGCTGATTCGTACGTTTTACTTCCTGATCGCAGTGCAGGGACGAGCGAGAACAACTGCATCCTAGTCCGGAATGCACTTTCTACCAGTTCATCCATGGACCAAGGACTAGCTGGCACGGCTGCACGGCGGTTTATTGGACAGGTGCACGGACAAGAGGCATTGTGGTCTGCTTATTTCTGCAAATAGCAGTGCTTAAATTTAGTGGAATGCACAAGCATTTTAGCTGGTCAGTACACTGCACGGTTCAGTTCAGCATTCCAGCTGATACCACAATTATAATTGGTTATTCTGGAATGAGAGAACCTAACCCTGAATGGTGGCAACAAGAAAAAACCAGAGTGAACTCCAGGAAATTTAAGCCTGCCGGGAGGCCCTTTGCTCAGAGAGAAGCCTTGCTTGTTTTTTCCTGATTTGTGAACCTTCTCACAACTTTGTCTTTTGCTATGAACTAGTATATGTTTGTTATGTTCTATGAATCATTGAGATGTATAAAATTGCTTAACTTATGCTTTTCAAGTTTTTTATGAAGACGAGTTTAATGTGAGTGTTCCACATGAGCGCTGGACTAGCGT
The DNA here is from genome assembly GCF_018294505.1 of Triticum aestivum. NCBI lineage: Eukaryota > Viridiplantae > Streptophyta > Magnoliopsida > Poales > Poaceae > Triticum > Triticum aestivum. Next base: position 602,228,070 of record NC_057812.1, read on the forward strand.
GTGAACGTTTGGAATTTATTACATCGTGGCCTCAATTAACTGCATGAATCACTGTAACAAGATACATAGTTGCTTATATGTCAGACAGCAGATTGTTGATTGTTAGCTAGTCGATAGCCTAGTGTTGAAGCGAGCTGAGCCAATGTGTCGTGTTTTGCACAACTGCTTACAAGTGGGGTAGCACCAACAGTGTTTACAAGTACTTATGTATACGTCGGCGCACGGTTCTCGAACGAGTGCTCTATTTCATCAAAACACACACTGCTCGTATGATAAACCGTGACAACTTATGTCTTACCATGCCATATTCATGAAAAAACTAGTGAGGACGCATCTGTTTCAGCAACAATTATGATGGTTCTCACATGATTCACGGGCACACAAAAGGAGTAGCAGTTCCCATAGACGGATTCAAACAGAGTACTAGCCCTAGAGGGGTCGATAACAGACAAGGTTCGGATAATTAGACACAATCCAAACTACTATTAAACACTAGCTGGGGCAACTCTTTCATGCCTCGATCTAATTTGGGCTGGACACAAGACGGACCTTGCCATGAACATCATCGAGGACGTCCCGCAGCAGCTCAATCCTGTGAACCTTCATGAAGACAACCTTGTGGTCTTGCCACTGATAAACTTGTTTGTGGAGGCATGCCACGTCATCTTCCTGCGTAAGCTTGACAAGAATAGTATTCCTCACAAACGAAGGAGTAGCTTTGAACTTCTTGTGCTTCGGTACACCCTGGACAACACTCCTGACAACAGTGAGGCTGGAATACAACTCTTCATTGGTATAGCCACAAATGGCTTCCAGGATCCAACAACCTAAGAACTTTGTTTTCCTAGTGCGCATATTCAGGTCGTCCGCCTCATAGCGAGTGACATGTACAACCACACAATCCTTGTCTGCATCAGGGCTCTAATTGAAACAGAAACAAATTCTGAATTACTTTTCAGTATAAGAAACACAAGTTATTTAAACCACTACGTATACCATGGCATCGAAGCTAATAAAATTGTGCATTATTAATCACCACATACTTCCTTTTCTAAAAAAATCACCACATACTTAGATGAAAAACCACAATCGAGATCGGCAAAGAAGGAAATCACCTTGGGCAGCTCAGTGGGGGGG